>NC_061486.1:9443505-9533374 GCF_022539355.2 Hippoglossus stenolepis | reverse complement strand
AACATGAAAAACAGCTACGATGATATTGTTTAAAGTATGTTACACTTCGCCAAAGTTGCAAATGCTTCTGTTGATGGAGACTGAATATTTGTAATAAAGAAGTTATTGCACACATTTATAAGAGAGCCTCTCTGAAGTCATTTTTTTATCAACTTTATATACAGTTAGCTTCATCATTCTATTTTAATGCAAATGTAAATTGAATTAGTTATCACATAATATTAAAACAAGTTTATTTAAAAATGGGGGGGTAAGTTGCACATATGTGGATATTTATCTGAAACACACACACAGTAAAAATATATTTAAAAAGGCTACAACCCTTAGCTCTTCTTCTTGTCTTTTGGCACCTCCCTCCTCTTGCCCCACCTCGCAGGTCAGAGAGCGGTCAGGCGATGAATCATCACGTTTCAGTTACAATTTTATATATATATAAATGTATAAATACCAGTGCAAAGCGTCCTGATTTAAACTGTGGCATGTGGTGCCACCAAGTAGTTATTTCTCTAAGGCGAATGGCACGTCCATTCAGAGGTGGGCGGAACAGGGTGGGCACTTTTACAGCTGCTGCTGGTGGCGTCTTCTCTCAGGCTGAGGAGCTGCAGTGCAGGCAGAGGGGGGATCCTGAGAACCCTCCACTGTCTCAGGATGGGGACATAATGTTGGGGGGAATCTTCTCTTTCCACAGCAGCTGGAAAGACAGACAGGAAACCTACACTCACAAACCACTGCCACTGGAGTGCACCAGGTAAATTATACAGTAGAAATCTATAATATGGAAAATATCTACTGGAAGAAATGAATAGAGATAGAAAACAGGTTAAAACAAATATTATCAAACTAAGAAAATTAAAATGATGTTGTGTGCATTGATACCATCAGAGGCTTTCATTTAAACGAGAAAAATACAATTGTTAGGCCAACTTGAAAAAATGCTTTGTTCAACTTATATTATTATATTCACACAATTAATTATGATTTGAGAAAAAAAACTGTGAAGTTGTCCATGCATTTTATTCAGGGTAGTATTACTATATCTATAACTGTTTGCATTAAGTTTGAATTGCAGAGGGTTCCAGTTTGCCCAGGCTATGCTTTTTGCCATCGAGGAGATTAATAACACCACAGATTTACTGCCTGGCATCTCTCTGGGATATAAAATTTACGATGCCTGTGGCTCCATCGCCAGAAGTGTGAGGGTTGCTCTGGCCTTGGCTAACGGTAACGATGTTGTATCTGCCCCCTCCACAACACCGTGTACCAAACCTGCACAGGTGCAGGCCATCATGGGAGAAACCTCCTCCTCTCCGTGCATGGCTATTGCTTCTGATCATCGGGCCATTCATATCCCAATGAGTGAGTACGTTTCACCAAATGTATAATACTTGTGACTTTTTTAAATCATTTTCCAGCTGCTTAGAGTAAATTAGGAGAGAATTTTTTTCTATTTTACATCTTTATCTTTAAGAGGTCATTTCTTTTCTTTTAGATCAACCACTTAGCCACCCTCGCTTGTCTCAGTGACAAACCAGAAGTACCCATCCTTCCTCAGAGCAATACCCAGTGACTACTACAGAGCAGAGCCCTGTAGCCCAGCTAGTCAGCACTTTGGTTGAGTTGGGTTGGAGCCATTAGAACCAATGACGATTACGAGAATAACGGCATGGCTGCTGTTACAGAATCTGCCCGACAGCTGGGCATCTGTCCACGGAGTACTCTGTCTCTTTCTTAGAACAGACCCGCCCGACAAAATGCTGAAAGATAATCAATGTTATAAAGGCTTCCACCTCTAAGGTGATTGTTGGTTTTCTCTCTCACTTGATATGGATGTGCTGATACATGAGCTGTCCCACCACAACCTGACTGGTTACCAGTGGGTGGGTAGCGAGGGCTGGATCTTTGATTCTCAAACTGCAGAAATGAATGGGCATCACATCCTGGATGGTGCCATAGGCCTGTCCATCCCCAAAGCACATGTCAGGGGCATGAGAGAGTTCATACTGAATGTGAAGCCGCTCAATTCATCCGGTAGTGAAATGTTTACAGAGTTCTGGGAGGCTTTATTCAGCTGTAAGTTCAAACAGTCCACAGGGAACCAGAGAGAATGTACCGGACATGAAGATCTGACCCAAGTGCACAACAGCTTCACTGACATGTCTCTCATGCCGATATTTAACAATGTCTACAAAGGAGTGTATGCTGTGGCTCATGCACTTCATAGCATTCTTGGCTGTAACGAAACATGTAACGACAAAGTGCAGCTCAATCCATTAACGGTGAGTTCTTACACAAGAGATAAAGCTTCCACTCTTTTTTATAAGCAGTCTCTCTGTGATAGACATAGAGGATGTCCATTAACTATGATCTGTCTTCTTTAGATTTTACAGCGCATAGGAAGGATTCAGTTCAAAACAAAGGACGGAGACGAGGTTGCACAATATGAAGATGTAGCGACCCAGCAGCAGAGTATGAAATCATAAACTGGCAGCGAGCAGAAAATGGCTTTGTGAGTTTGTCTGATGGTCTTTATGATGCATCTTTACCTGCAGACAAACAGCTGAATCTGCACAACCATCTTTAATCTGGGCACGGAACTCAAAACACGTCAGTATATACCCTGCAGTATATTTGTGTAGTTGCATCAAAATGAATACAAGTGAATGCACGTGTATTTCCTCAAAGTCGTTTTCTTCATGCAGGTGCCTGTGTCAGTTTGCAGTGAGAAATGTCCCCCAGGAACCAGGAAGGTTCTCCAGAAAGGAAAACCTGTCTGCTGCTTTGACTGTATAAGATGTGCAGAGGGAGAAATAAGCAACGTTACAGGTCTAGTAATACTCCATGCATGTTTTTGTTTTTATCACTTTGCTGTTCCACAAATCAAAGTTGTCAGAGTCACGTACCAATCCTAACAAATGGCATATATCTGTTTTCTAATATCCAAATCAGGGAAGGTTTCCTGGGGAAGGAAATGTGTAGTTTCTCTATTACAAATAAATGAAAAAATTATTTGTGAATTAAACATATCAAACAAAGCAAAGTGTCAGAAATCACCTAAATATATTATATGCATTTATAACTTCAAGTCAAATTTGAAGACCCCATGTGAAAAGTGAATTAACAAAGTTATACCAATATGAATTATGCAGTAATGAGCCTGAAGCCTGCGAATAATCTAGCATATCTGCGCATCTACTTTTGGTTAGATGCCTGAAAAAAGGTCTGTGGCAATCACAAGATGAATGTCTTTTTATTCTAAAACATAAAATACAACAGTAAATGGCCAATGTCAGGGACATAGTGTAGACTTTGTGTAGATGCATCAAAAGAACAGTGAAATGAAACTGATCTACTCGGCAAGTCACACCTGCTTTAATACTTTTCAGATTCTGTCTCCTGTGTGCGATGCCATCCTGAATTCTGGTCAGATGAGGAAGGGACACCTGCGTCAAGAGAGAGGAGGCAAGAGTTTCTTTTAAATATAAGAAATTATGGGACGCTGCTCACTGCGCGTCCTGTTTGGAATTATGTATGACCGCAGTCATTGGCACTCATCTTTTTTCAGAAACGGAAAACTCCATCGTCCAGGGCCAACAACTCCTGAGCTGAGCTTCCTGCTGCTCTTCTCCCTGACTCTGTGCTTCCTGTGCTCCTGGAAAAAGCATCAGCCGGCCCTCTGGCTGGTCCTGCATGCTCTGGCCCACCTCGTTCGGCATCACCTTAAGTCTCTGCATCTCCTGTGTCCTGGGGAAAACTATGGTGGTGTTAATGGCCTTCAGGTCGACACTTCCAGGCACAAAAATGATGAAATGGTTTGGTCCTGCACAGCAGAGACTCAGTGTTCTAGGGGTCACTCTCATACAGGTCATTATATGCATCTTATGGTTGACAATCTCTCCTCCTTTCCCATTTAAGAACTTTCAAGAATTCAAGGACAAAATCATCCTGGAGTGCGCGCTGGGCTCAGCTCTCGGATTCTGGGCCGTACTCGGGTATATCGGGATTCTGGCCATTTTATGTTTCATTCTTGCTTTTCTGGCGCGGAAATTACCTGATAACTTTAACGAAGCCAAATTCATCACCTTCAGCATGTTGATATTCTGCGCAGTCTGGATCACTTTTATTCCAGCCTATGTCAGCTCTCCTGGGAAGTTCAGTGTAGCAGTGGAAATCTTTGCTATTTTGGCCTCCAGTTTTGGACTCCTCATTTGTATTTTTATTCCAAAATGCTATATTATCTTATACAAACCAGAGAAGAATACAAAGAAGAATATTATGGGGAAGGGGGCACTAAAATAAATAGAATGGCACACAGTAAAGCACCTTACTCAAGCTGAACTCATAGATATCAGTCTTCTTTATATGCATGATTTATTTTTTATCAAGATCCACAAATCCTTCCCTGGTAAAACTGTGAAAATGTTGAAAAACACCCCATCTGGCAATGTTAAGAAGTGAAAAAAAAATCCAGGATCAGCCTCCTGATCTGTGTCCATAGCAAAATTGAATGGGTTCCTTCTTGACCCATACCGCATGATTTCACCAAGTTTCGTATAAATCCATCCGTTAGTAAACTAAAGTGTGGTGGCCAAAGTGTTCTCCTGCCATTATTGTTTCTACATAATAACTGTTAAATAAACACCTGTATTCTATGTTTTACTCAAGACTTGTATTGTACTACTCTACCATGTTTTCTATTGTATATCATTTCATTTGCAGCATTTTATTCAGTGTAACATAGTAAGTACAAATGAATGCCTGATACATAATTCCTTGATGATTTCCCAAAGTTTATTTCAGTTTGCAAAGTGAAATCAAAACAATAAAATCTACATTTTCACTGACAAAAACATCCAACATTTACTTGTTTGGCTTCGTCTCCTGAGGCTTGAGTCCAGCCCCTCCTTGTTGTTGAAGGTTGTGCAGGAGGCGCCTGTGTCAGTGTGCAGTGAGCGCTGTCTCCAGGGAACTCGTAAGGTCCTCCAAAAAGGACGACCAGTCTGCTGCTATGATTGCATACCCTGTCCTGCAGGAGAGATCAGTAATTCAAGAGGTAAATGCTGTTGACCACTGCAGACAAAACATCTGTATTTGCAGAGAAAGAGACACAGAAAAAACACAATTTCATGACTGTTGACTGTTAAAACACATTTCTCTGCATTGTTTTTTAGATTTTGCAGATTCAATACACTGTATGAAATACCACACCAGAATCATGGTCAAGCCAAAGAGATCACCTGCATCCCCAAAACAATAGAATTCTTGGTATATGATGGGAAATCCTGGGAACACTGTTGGCCGCGTTTTCATTACTGGGACTTTACTTGATGATAAGACACTTGTCTTCTACTGCCCATAGAAACCCACTAGTACGAACCCAGCAACTCGGAGCTGAGCTTCCTGCTGCTCTTCTCCCTGACTCTGTGCTTCCTGTGCTCCCTGACCTTCATCGGCCGGCCCTCTGGTGGTCACTGCATGCTGCGGCCACTGCGTTCGGCATCACCTTCGTCCTCTGCATCTCTTGTGTCCTGGAAAACTATAGTGGCGTTAATGGCCTTCAGGCGACTTCCAGGCAGAAATGTGATGAAATGGTTCGGGCCTGCACAGCAGAGGATCAGTGTTCTGGCATTCACTCTGATACAGGTTGTGATTTGCATTCTTTGGTTTGACAATCAATCCTCCGTTTCCTTTTAATAATATGTATCTCTGCAAGAGTTAAATCATATTAGAAGTGTGCACTGGGTTCAGCTGTCGGCTTCTGGGCTGTGTTAGGATTACATCGGACTCTTAGCCATGTTGTGTTTGTACTTGCTTTTTTAGCTCAGCTTCCTGATAATTTCAACGAGGCTAAATTCATCACTTTCAGCATGTTGATATTCTGCGCAGTCTGGATCACATTTATCCCGGCTTAAATCAGCTCTCCTGGGAAGTTCCACTGTGGCTGTGGAGATATTTGCCATCCTGGCTTCAAGTTATGGAATGCTGTTTTGTATTTTCTTACCAAGTGCTACATCATTTACTAAAACCTGAGAAAACATAAAAACATTTGATTGGTAAATTGACCTTGCAGAGATCTCTTTGAGTTTTCTGTTATAACAACAATAATATATTTATCATCATTTTCTGCGTTTCTTCCGTAGTTTATACATGAATCATATATATTATAATGTTATTATATTATACAGATACATTTACAATACTTTTAAGTAATTATAAGAAATAACTTAGCTGCTTATTTCGATTAAATGTAAAAGTAAGTTGTAGTTTTGCACAAAAATATTCTTTAACTCATGTGACTTGAACTAAACTAAATATATATATAAACACAAACAAGACCTGGAGAGTGGCACTGAATTGGTTTCATGTGACTTGCTTGGATACATTTTTTTCTTTGCACCTCCTATTAATATATGGATATTTAAAATGATGCGTGTGTTATTAAAATTGTAATAAAACTCAAATGTTACACAAATTATCCACTGATTTTGTGTTGCTCTTTACTTCCATGAAAATGTGTTTTTCTTAACCCCTTATGAGTTTTCATAAATCATATGAAACACTAAGCTGTACATATAACAGACACATGATAAGTTCACAACGTGTCAGTCCCTGTGATTGATTTATGATTTAAAGTATAAACAAGCACAAACCATCAATTAAATATCAACAAACACTAAATACTTTGACCCACTGTATGATAATTATATGACGTATGATATTTCAGCCCCATAGAAAGATTCAATGAGTTCTCGTTGTTGGCCCAAATGTCAGTTTGGGTCAAACCAGTTCTGCCTCTATGTAGATCTGCTAATGTATGAACTGTTATACATTCAGTCATTAATAATTCCTTTGTGACTTGTATTGTTCATAAATAAACTATATACTTCATGACCTAATATGAAGCAGATTCCGTTGTTCAAGCCACAGAACTAAGACATCCACTGGGATTACACTACGATACTAAAGCCCAGAAGGGTGAGAACTTGTCATCTGCAAATACTGATTAGAATCCTCTTGCATTAGATACAGTCTGAATCCAGTGGATATATGGTCTGGGGGACTCTGAAGCAAATGGACACCTCTGTGCAGCTGATTCACGAAAATAAAAATAAATAAATAAAAGTGTTCAGTTCGGGCACAGAAGTATTTAGACAGAGGAGTCATCAGAAAACATCAGAAAGACAAAGTTAGGGAACCGCCTGGTGAGCACAGGAGAGTAATTGCAGCTAAACAGAAGATGGTGGAGTCCAAAACCGAGATTAAAAAGAAACACTTTTTTTACACTTGTTGTGTAAGTAACTCTCTCCCCCGTGTGACTCCTAACATGAAAAACAGCTACGATGATATTGTTTAAAGTATGTTACACTTCGCCAAGTTGCCAAATGCTTCTGTTGATGGAGACTGAATATTTGTAATAAAGAAGTTATTGCACATTTATAAGAAGGAGCCTCTCTGAAGTCATTTTTTTATCAACTTTATATACAGTTAGCTTTATCATTCTGTTTAATGCAAATGTAAATTGAATTAGTTATCACATAATATTAAAACAAAGTTTATTTAAAAATGGGGGGGGGGGAGTTGCACATATGTGAATGTTCTTATCTGAAACACACACTAGTAAAAATATATTTAAAAAAGGCTACAACCCTTAGCTCTTCTTGTCTTTTGGCACCTCCCTCCTCTTGCCCCACCTCGCAGGTCCAGAGCGGTCCAGAGCGATGAATCATCACCGTTCAGTTACAATTTTATATGCTGCTCATAAATGTATAAATACCAGTGCAAAGCGTCTGATTTAAACTGTGGCACATGTGATGCCACCAAGTGGTTTATTTCTCTAAGGCAGAATGACGTCCATTCAGAGGTGGTCGGAACAAGGGTGGGCACTTTTACAGCTGCTGCTGGTGGCGTCCTTCTCTCCAGGCTGAGAGCTGCAGTGCAGGCAGAGGGGATCACAGGGCCCTCCACTGTCTCAGGATGGGGACATAATGTTGGGGGAATCTTCTATTTCCACAGCAGCTGGAAAGACAGACAGGAAACCTACACTCACAAACCACTGCCACTGGAGTGCACCAGGTAAATTATACAGTAGAAATCTATAATATGGAAAATATCTACTGGAGGAAATGAATAGAGATAGAAAACAGGTTAAAACAAATATTATCAAACTAAGAAAATTGAAATGATGTTGTGTGCATTGATACCATCAGAGGCTTTCATTTAAACTGCTACGAGAAAAATACAATTGTTAGGCCAACTTGAAAAAATGCTTTGTTCAACTTATATTATTATATTCAAACAATTAATTATGATTTGAGAAAAAAAACTGTGAAGTTGTCCATGCATTTTATTCAGGGTAGTGTTACTATATCTATAACTGTTTGCATTAGAGTTTAGTTTCAGAAGTTTGGTTTGCCCAGGCTATGCTTTTTGCCATCGGAGATGCTCGCACACCACAGATTTACTGCCTGGCATCTCTCTGGGATATAAAATTTACGATACCTGTGGCTCCATCGCCAGAAGTGTGAGGGTTGCTCTGGCCTTGGCTAACGGTAACGATGTTGTATCTGCCCCCTCCACAACACCGTGTACCAAACCTGCACAGGTGCAGGCCATCATGGGAGAAACCTCCTCCTCTCCGTGCATGGCTATAGCTACCGTCATCGGGCCATTTCATATCCCAATGGTGGGTACGTTTCTTAAATGTATAATACTTTTGACTTTTTTAAATCATTTTCCAGCTGCTTAGAGTAAATTAGGAGAGAATTTTTTTCTATTTTACATCTTTATCTTTAGAGGTAATTTCTTTTTTTCTTTTAGATCAGCCACTTCGCCACCTGCGCTTGTCTCAGTGACAAAACCAAGTACCCGTCCTTCCTCAGAACAATACCCAGTGACTACTACCAGAGCAGAGCCCTGGCCCAGCTGGTCAAGCACTTTGGTTGGAGTTGGGTTGGAGCCATTAGAACCAATGACGATTACGGAAATAACGGCATGGCTACGTTCACAGAAACTGCCCGACAGCTGGGCATCTGTCTGGGTACTCTGTCTCTTTCTTCAGAACAGACCCACTTGACAAAATCACTAGATAATCAATATTTATAAAGAAGGCTTCCACCTCTAAGGTGATTGTTGTTTCTCTCTCGCCCCGAGTATGGATGTGCTGATACATGAGCTGTCCCACCACCTTGACTGGTTACCAGTGGGTGGGCTTGTGGTGGATCTTGATTCTCAAACTGCAAATGAATGGGCATCACATCTGGACAGTGCCATAGAGGCCTGTCCATCCCCAAAGCACATGTCAGGGGCATGAGAGAGTTCATACTGAATGTGAAGCCGCTCAATTCATCCGGTAATGAAATGTTTACAGAGTTCTGGGAGGCTTTATTCAGCTGTAAGTTCAAACAGTCCACAGGGAACCAGAGAGAATGTACCGGACATGAAGATCTGACCCAAGTGCACAACAGCTTCACTGACATGTCTCTCATGCCGATATTTAACAATGTCTACAAAGGAGTGTATGCTGTGGCTCATGCACTTCATAGCATTCTTGGCTGTAACGAAACATGTAACGACAAAGTGCAGCTCAATCCATTAACGGTGAGTTCTTACACAAGAGATAAAGCTTCCACTCTTTTTTATAAGCAGTCTCTCTGTGATAGACATAGAGGATGTCCATTAACTATGATCTGTCTTCTTTAGATTTTACAGCGCATAGGAAGGATTCAGTTCAAAACAAAGGACGGAGACGAGGTTTACTTTAATGAAGATGGCGACCCAGCAGCAGAGCTGTGAAATCATAAACTGGCGAGCAAGAAAGGCTAGGCTTTGTGGAGTTTGTCACAGTCGGTCTTTATGATGCATCACACCTGCAGACAAACAGCTGAATCTGCACAATACGTCTTTAATCTGGGCACGGAACTCAAAACACGTCAGTATATACCCTGCAGTATATTTGTGTAGTTGCATCAAAATGAATACAAGTGAATATTGTATGTGTATTTCCTTAAAGTCGTTTTCTTCATGCAGGTGCCTGTGTCAGTTTGCAGTGAGAAATGTCCCCCAGGAACCAGGAAGGTTCTCCAGAAAGAAAACCTGTCTGCTGCTTTGACTGTATAAGATATTGCAGGAGAAGAAATAAGCAACGTTACAGGTCTAATAATACTCCATGCATGTTTTTTGTTTTTATCACTTTGCTGTTCCACAAATCAAAGTTGTCAAGTCACGTGCAATCTAACAAATGGCATATATCTGTTTTCTAATGTCCAAATCAGGGAAGGTTTCCTGGGGAAGGAAATGTGTAGTTTCTCTATTACAAATAAATGAAAATATTATTTGTGAATTAAACATATCAAACAAAGCAAAGTGTCAGAAATCACCTAAATATATTATATGCATTTATAACTTCAAGTCAAATTTGAAGACCCCATGTGAAAAGTGAATTAACAAAGTTATACCAATATGAATTATGCAGTAATAAGCCTGAAGCCTGCGAATAATCTAGCATATCTGCGCATCTACTTTTGGTTAGATGCCTGAAAAAAGGTCTGTGGCAATCACAAGATGAATGTCTTTTTATTCTAAAACATAAAATACAACAGTAAATGGCCAATGTCAGGGACATAGTGTAGACTTTGTGTGGATGCATCAAAAGAACAGTGAAATGAAACTGATCTACCGGCAAGTCACACCTGCTTCTTTTCGAATTCTGTCTCCTGCAGCTAATGCCGATGCCATCCTGAATTCTGGTCGAATGAGGGAAGGGACACACGTCAGGAGGCAGAGTTTCTTTCGTATAAAGAAATTATGGGAGCGCTGCTCACCGCGGCGTCCCTGTTTGGAACATGTATGACCGCAGTCGTGGCACTCATCTTTTTCAGAAACAGGAAAACTCCCATCGTCAGGGCCAACAACTCCGAGCTGAGCTTCCTGCTGCTCTTCTCCCTGACTCTGTGCTTCCTGTGCTCCCTGAGCTTCATCGGCCGGCCCTCTGATTGGTCCTGCATGCTGCGGCACACTGCGTTCGGCATCACCTTCGTCCTCTGCATCTCCTGTGTCCTGGAAAACTATGGTGGTGTTAATGGCCTTCAGGTCGACGCTTCAGGCGAAATGTGATGAAATGGTTGGTCACACAGCAAGAGACTCAGTGTTCTAGGGTTCACTCTCATACAGGTCATTATATGCATCTTATGGTTGACAATCTCTCCTCCTTTCCCATTTAAGAACTTTAAAGAATTCAAGGACAAAATCATCCTGGAGTGCGCGCTGGGCTCAGCTCTAGGATTCTGGGCCGTACTCGGGTATATCGGGATTCTGGCCATTTTATGTTTCATTCTTGCTTTTCTGGCGCGGAAATTACCTGATAACTTTAACGAAGCCAAATTCATCACCTTCAGCATGTTGATATTCTGCGCAGTCTGGATCACTTTTATTCCAGCCTATGTCAGCTCTCCTGGGAAGTTCAGTGTAGCAGTGGAAATCTTTGCTATTTTGGCCTCCAGTTTTGGACTCCTCATTTGTATTTTTATTCCAAAATGCTATATTATCTTATGAAACCAGAGAAGAATACAAAAGAGAAAGAATATTGTAGAGGGAAAGGGGGCACTAAAATAAATAGAATGGCACACAGTAAAGCACCTTACTCAGCTGAACTCATAGATATCCAGTCTTCTTTATATGCATGATTTATTTTTATCAGAATCTCACAAATCCTTCCTAGTAAAACTGTGAAATGTTGAAAAACACCCCATCTGGCAATGTTAAGTGAAAAAAATCCGAGATCAGCCTCTGATCTGTGTCCTGTAAAGTGGAATGGGTTCCTTCTTGACCCATACATGATTTCACCAAGTTTCGTATAAATCCATCCGGTAGTAAACTAAAGTGTGGTGGCCAAAGTTTTCTCCTTCCATTATTGTTTCTACATAATAACTGTTCAATAAACACCTGTATTCTATGTTTTACTCAAGACTTGTATTGTACGACTCTACCATGTTTTCTATTGTATATCATTTAATTTGCAGCATTTGATTCAGTGTAACATAGTAAGTACAAATGAATGCCTGATACATAATTCCTTGATGATTTCCCAAAGTTTATTTCAGTTTGCAAAGTGAAATCAAAACAATAAAATCTACAGTTTCCCTGACAAAAACATCCAACATTTACTTGTTTGGCTTCGTCTCCTGAGGCTTGAGTCCAGCCCCTCCTTGTTGTTGAAGGTTGTGAAGGAGGCGCCTGTGTCAGTGTGCAGTGAGCGCTGTCTCCAGGGAACTCGTAAGGTCCTCCAAAAAGGACGACCAGTCTGCTGCTATGATTGCATACCCTGTCCTGCAGGAGAGATCAGTAATTCAACAGGTAAATGCTGTTGACCACTGCAGACAAAACATCTGTATTTGCAGAGAAAGAGACACAGAAAAACACAATTTCATGACTGATGACTGTTAAAACACATTTCTCTGCATTGTTTTTCGTTTTGCAATTCAATACTGTAAATGCCCACCAGAATATTGGTCAACGACAAAAGAGATGCTATCCCCAAAACAATAAATTCTTGGTATATGATGAAATGGGAACACTGTTGGCAGCGTTTTCATTACTGGGACTTTTAGCGATGATCCGACGCTGTCTTCTACTGCCATAGAAACCCCACTAGTACGAGCCAACAACTCAGAGCTGAGCTTCCTGCTGCTCTTCTCCTGACTCTGTACTTCCTGTGCTCCTGACCTTCATCGGCGGCCCTCTGGTGGTCACCGTACTCACGGCCTGCGTTGATCACCTTCGTCCTCTGCATCTCTTGTGTCCTCGGAAAACTATAGTGGCGTTAATGGCCTTCAGGCTGACACTTCCAGGCAGAAATGTGATAAATGGTTCGGGCCTGCTGCGGCAGAGGATCAGTGTTCTGGCATTCAGTCTATTACAGGTTGTGATTTGCATTCTTTGGTTGACAATCAATCCTCAGTTTCCTTTTAATAATATGTATCTACGAGACAGAATCATATTAGGTGTGCACTGGGTTCAGCTGTTGGCTTCTGGGCTGTGTTAGGATACATCGGACTCTTAGCCATGTTGTGTTTCGTACTTGCTTTTTTGGCTCGAAAGCTTCCTGATAATTTCAGCAAGGCTAAATTCATCGCTTTCAGCATGTTGATATTCTCGCGAAGTCTGGATCACATTTATCTGACATCACGTCAGCTCACCAGGAAGTTCACTGTAGCTGTGGAGATGTTGCCATCCTCGCTTGAGTTATGGAATGCTGTTTTGTATTTTCTTACCAAGTACTACATCATTTTACTAAAACCACAGAGGAAAACATGAGAAACATTTGATGCATTAGAGGTGACCTTGAGATCTCTTTGAGTTTTCTGTTATAACAACAATAACAATGTATTTATCGTCATTTTTCTGCGTTTCTTCGTAGTTTATACATGAATCATCATATTATAATGTTATTATATTAGCACAGAAATACATTTACAGCTCACAGTAATTATAAGAAATAACATAGCTGGTTATTTAGAGTTAAATGTAAAAAAGTAAGTTGTAGTTTTGCAAAAAATATTCTTTAACTCATGTGACAGACTAAACTAAATATATATATAAACACAAACAAGACCTGGAAGTGGCACTGAATTAGTTTCATGTGACTTGCTTGAATACATTTCTTTTTCTTTTGCACCTCTATTAATATATGGATATTTAAAATAGTCGTGTTATTAAAATTGTAATAAACTCAAATGTTACACAAATTATCCACTGATTTTTGTGTTGCTCTTTACTTCCATGAGAAATGTGTTTTTCTTAACCCTTATTATGAGTTTTCATAAATCATATGAAACACTAAGCTGTACATATAACAGACACATGATAAATTCACAACGTGTCAGTCCCTGTGATTGATTTATGAGTTAAAAGTATAAACAAGCACAAACCATCAATTAAATATCAACACAAACTAAATACTTTGACCCACTGTATGATAATTATATGACATATGATATTTCAGCCCCATAGAAAGATTCAATGAGTTCTCGTTGTTGGCCCAAATGTCAGTTTGGGTCAAACCAGTTCGGCCTCTATGTAGATCTGCTAATGTATGAACTGTTATACATTCAGTCATTAATAATTCCTTTGTGACTTGTATTGTTCATAAATAAACTATAAACTTCATGACCTAATATGAAACGGGTCAAATTTGTTCAAGCCACAGAACCTAAGACATCCACTGGGATACACACTACGATACTAAAGCCCAGAAGGGTGAGAACTGTCATCTGCAAATACTGATTAGAATCACTCTTGCATTAGATACAGTGTGAATCAAATTGGAAATATGGTCTGGGGAGACTCTGAGGAAATGGACACCGCTCTGTGCACAGCTAGGTTACGAAAATAAAAATAAATAAATAAAAGTGTTCAGTTCGGGCACAGAAGTATTTAGACAGAGGAGTCATCAGAAAACATCAGAAAGACAAAGTTAGGGAACCGCCTGGTGAGCACAGGAGAGTAATTGCAGCTAAACAGAAGATGGTGGAGTCCAAAACCGAGATTAAAAAGAAACACTTTTTTTACACTTGTTGTGTAAGTAACTCTCTCCCCCGTGTGACTCCTAACATGAAAAACAGCTACGATGATATTGTTTAAAGTATGTTGCACTTAAGCCAAGTTGCAAATGCTTCTGTTGATGGAGACTGAATATTTGCAATAAAGTTGTGCATTATAAGAAGGGCCTCTCTGAAGTCATTTTTTATCAACTTTATATACAGTTAAAAAGCTTTATCATTCTGTTTAATGTAAATTGAATTAGTTATCACATAATATTAAAACAAAGTTTATTTAAAAATGGGGGAGTTGCACATATGTGAATGTTCTTATCACAAACACACACCTAGTAAAAATATATTTAAAGGCACCACAGCCCTTAGCTCTTCTTGTCTTTTGGCACCTCCCTCCTCTTGCCCCACCTCGCAGGTCCAGAGCGGTCAGACGATGAATCATCACCGTTCAGTTACAATTTTATATGCTGCTCATAAATGTATAAATACCAGTGCAAAGCGTCTGATTTAAACTGTGGCACATGTGATGCCACCAAGTGGTTTATTTCTCTAAGGCAGAATGACGTCCATTCAGAGGTGGCCGGAACAAGGGTGGGCACTTTTACAGCTGCTGCTGGTGGCGTCCTTCTCTCAGGCTGAGGAGCTGCAGTGCAGGCAGAGGGGGGATCCTGAGAACCCTCCACTGTCTCAGGATGGGGACATAATGTTGGGGGGAATCTTCTATTTCCACAGCAGCTGGAAAGACAGACAGGAAACCTACACTCACAAACCACTGCCACTGGAGTGCACCAGGTAAATTATGCAGTAGAAATCTATAATATGGAAAATATCTACTGGAGGAAATGAATAGAGATAGAAAACAGGTTAAAACAAATATTATCAAACTAAGAAAATTGAAATGATGTTGTGTGCATTGATACCATCAGAGGCTTTCATTTAAACTGCTACGAGAAAAATACAATTGTTAGGCCAACTTTTAAAAAAAAGCTTTGTTCAACTTATATTATTATATTCAAACAATTAATTATGATTTGAGAAACAAAACTGTGAAGTTGTCCATTCATTTTATTCAGGGTAGTGTTACTATATCTATAACTGTTTGCATTAAGTTTGAATTTCAGAGGGTTCCAGTTTGCCCAGGCTATGCTTTTTGCCATCGAGGAGATTAATAACACCACAGATTTACTGCCTGGCATCTCTCTGGGATATAAAATGTACGATACCTGTGGCTCCATCGCCAGAAGTGTGAGGGTTGCTCTGGCCTTGGCTAACGGTAACGATGTTGTATCTGCCCCCTCCACAACACCGTGTACCAAACCTGCACAGGTGCAGGCCATCATGGGAGAAACCTCCTCCTCTCCGTGCATGGCTATAGCTACCGTCATCGGGCCATTTCATATCCCAATGGTGGGTACGTTTCTTAAATGTATAATACTTTTGACTTTTTAAATCTCCAGCTACTTAGAGTAAATTAGGAGAGAATTTTTTTCTATTTTATCTTTATCTTTAGAGGTAATTTCTTTTTTTCTTTTAGATCAGCCACTTCGCCACCTGCGCTTGTCTCAGTGACAAAACCAAGTACCCGTCCTTCCTCAGAACAATACCCAGTGACTACTACCAGAGCAGAGCCCTGGCCCAGCTGGTCAAGCACTTTGGTTGGAGTTGGGTTGGAGCCATTAGAACCAATGACGATTACGGAAATAACGGCATGGCTATATTCACAGAATCTGCCCGACAGCTGGGCATCTGTCTGGAGTACTCTGTGTCTTTCTTCAGAACAGACCCACCCGACAAAATACTAAAGATAATCAATCTTATAAAGGCTTCCACCTCTAAGGTGATTGTTGCTTTTCTCTCTCACTTGGATATGGATGTGCTGATACATGAGCTGTCCCACCACAACCTGACTGGTTACCAGTGGGTGGGCAGCGAGAGCTGGATCTTTGATTCTCAAACTGCAGAAATGAATGGGCATCACATCCTGGATGGTGCCATAGGCCTGTCCATCCCCAAAGCACATGTCAGGGGCATGAGAGAGTTCATACTGAATGTGAAGCCGCTCAATTCATCCGGTAGTGAAATGTTTACAGAGTTCACAAGAGGCTTTATTCAGCTGTAAAGTTCAAAATCCACAGGAACCAGAAGATGTACCGGACATGAAGATCTGACCCAAGTGCACAACAGCTTCACTGACATGTCTCTCATGCCGATATTTAACAATGTTTACAAAGGAGTGTATGCTGTGGCTCATGCACTTCATAGCATTCTTGGCTGTAACGAAACATGTAACGACAAAGTGCAGCTCAATCCATTAACGGTGAGTTCTTACACAAGAGATAAAGCTTCCACTCTTTTTTATAAGCAGTCTCTCTGTGATAGACATAGAGGATGTCCATTAACTATGATCTGTCTTCTTTAGATTTTACAGCGCATAGGAAGGATTCAGTTCAAAACAAAGGACGGAGACGAGGTTTACTTTAATGAAGATGGCGACCCAGCAGCAGAGTATGAAATCATAAACTGGCAGCGAGCAGAAAATGGCTTTGTGGAGTTTGTCACAGTCGGTCTTTATGATGCATCTTTACCTGCAGACAAACAGCTGAATCTGCACAATACGTCTTTAATCTGGGCACGGAACTCAAAACACGTCAGTATATACCCTGCAGTATAATTGTGTAGTTGCATCAAAATGAATACAAGTGAATATTGTATGTGTATTTCCTCAAAGTCGTTTTCTTCATGCAGGTGCCTGTGTCAGTTTGCAGTGAGAAATGTCCCCCAGGAACCAGGAAGGTTCTCCAGAAAAAACCTGTCTGCTGCTTTGACTGTATAAGATGTGCAGAGGAGAAATAAGCAACGTTACAGGTCTAGTAATACTCCCATGCATGTTTTTGTTTTATCACTTTGTTGTTCCACAAATCAAAGTTGTCAGAGTCAACGTACCAATCTTAACAAATGAAATATCTGTTTTCTAATATCCAAATCAGGGAAGGTTTCCTGGGGAAGGAAATGTGTAGTTTCTCTATTACAAATAAATGAAAAAATGATTTGTGAATTAAACATATCAAACAAAGCAAAGTGTCAGAAATCACCTAAATATATTATATGCATTTATAAATTCAAGTCAAATTTGAAGACCCCATGTGAAAAGTGAATTAACAAAGTTATACCAATATGAATTATGCAGTAATGAGCCTGAAGCCTGCGAATAATCTAGCATATCTGCGCATCTACTTTTGGTTAGATGCCTGAAAAAAGGTCTGTGGTAATCACAAGATGAATGTCTTTTTATTCTAAAACATAAAATACAACAGTAAATGGCCAATGTCAGGGACATAGTGTAGACTTTGTGTGGATGCATCAAAAGAACAGTGAAATGAAACTGATCTACTCGGCAAGTCACACCTGCTTTAATACTTTTCAGATTCTGTCTCCTGTGTGCGATGCCATCCTGAATTCTGGTCGAATGAGGGAAGGGACACCTGCGTCAAGAAGGAGGCAGAGTTTCTTTCGTATAAAGAAATTATGGGAGCGCTGCTCACCGCGGCGTCCCTGTTTGGAACATGTATGACCGCAGTCGTGGCACTCATCTTTTTCAGAAACAGGAAAACTCCCATCGTCAGGGCCAACAACTCTGAGCTGAGCTTCCTGCTGCTCTTCTCCCTGACTCTGTGCTTCCTGTGCTCCCTGAGCTTCATCGGCCGGCCCTCTGGTGGTCCTGCATGCTGCGGCACACTGCGTTCGGCATCACCTTCGTCCTCTGCATCTCCTGTGTCCTGGGGAAAACTATGGTGGTGTTAATGGCCTTCAGGTCGACACTTCCAGGCAGAAATATGATGAAATGGTTTGGTCCTGCACAGCAGAGACTCAGTGTTCTAGGGTTCACTCTCATACAGGTCATTATATGCATCTTATGGTTGACAATCTCTCCTCCTTTCCCATTTAAGAACTTTAAAGAATTCAAGGACAAAATCATCCTGGAGTGCGCGCTGGGCTCAGCTCTAGGATTCTGGGCCGTACTCGGGTATATCGGGATTCTGGCCATTTTATGTTTCATTCTTGCTTTTCTGGCGCGGAAATTACCTGATAACTTTAACGAAGCCAAATTCATCACCTTCAGCATGTTGATATTCTGCGCAGTCTGGATCACTTTTATTCCAGCCTATGTCAGCTCTCCTGGGAAGTTCAGTGTAGCAGTGGAAATCTTTGCTATTTTGGCCTCCAGTTTTGGACTCCTCATTTGTATTTTTATTCCAAGAAATGCTATGTTATCTTATACAAACCAGAGAGAAGAATACAAGAAAGAATATTATGGGGAAGGGGGCACTAAAATAAATAGAATGGAGACACAGTAAAGCACCTTATAATGAACTCATAGATATCAGTCTTCTTTATATGCATGATTTATTTTTTATCAAGATCCACAAATCCTTCCTGTTAAAACTGTGAAAATGTTGAAAAACACCCCATCTGGCAATGTTAAGAAGAAAAAATAATCCAGGATCAGCCTCCTGATCTGTGTCCATAGCAAAATTGAATGGGTTCCTTCTTGACCCATACCGCATGATTTCACCAAGTTTCGTATAAATCCATCCGGTAGTAAACTAAAGTGTGGTGGCCAAAGTGTTCTCCTTCCATTATTGTTTCTACATAATAACTGTTCAATAAACACCTGTATTCTATGTTTTACTCAAGACTTGTATTGTACTACTCTACCATGTTTTCTATTGTATATCATTTAATTTGCAGCATTTGATTCAGTGTAACATAGTAAGTACAAATGAATGCCTGATACATAATTCCTTGATGATTTCCCAAAGTTTATTTCAGTTTGCAAAGTGAAATCAAAACAATAAAATCTACATTTTCACTGACAAAAACATCCAACATTTACTTGTTTGTCTTCGTCTCCTGAGGCTTGAGTCCAGCCCCTCCTTGTTGTTGAAGGTTGTGCAGGAGGCGCCTGTGTCAGTGTGCAGTGAGCGCTGTCTCCAGGGAACTCGTAAGGTCCTCCAAAAAGGACGACCAGTCTGCTGCTATGATTGCATACCCTGTCCTGCAGGAGAGATCAGTAATTCAACAGGTAAATGCTGTTGACCACTGCAGACAAAACATCTGTATTTGCAGAGAAAGACACAGAAAAAACACATTTCTTTGACTGTTGACTGTTAAAACATTTCTCTGCCATTGTTTTTTCGTTTTGCAGATTCAATACATTGTGTAAATGCCCGCAAATATTGGTCAAACGACAAAGAGATGTCTGCATCCCCAAAACAATAAATTCTTGGTATATGATGAAATCCTGGGAACACTGTTGGCGCGTTTTCATTACTGGGACTTTTAGCGATGATCGACCTTGTCTTCTGCCACATAGAAACCCCACTAGTACGAGCCAACAACTCGGAGCTGAGCTTCCTGCTCTTCTCCCTGACTCTGTGCTTCCTGTGCTCCCCTGACCTTCATCGGCCGGCCCTCTGAGTGGTCCACCATGCTGCGGCACGCCGTTCGGCATCGCAACCAAATCCTCTGCATCTCTTGTGTCCTCGGGAAAACTATAGTGGCGTTAATGGCCTTCAGAGCGACACTTCCAGGCAGAAATATGATGAAATGGTTCGGGCCTGCGGCAAGAGGATCAGTGTTCTGGCATTCAGTCTGATACAGGTTTGTGATTTGCATTCTTTGGTTGACAATCAATCCTCCGTTTGCTTTTAATAATATGTATCTCTCTCACGAGACAGAATCATATTAGAGTGTGCACTGGGTTCAGCTGTCGGCTTCTGGGCTGTGTTAGGATACATCGGACTCTTAGCCATGTTGTGTTTTGTCTTGCTTTTTAGCTCGAAAGCTTCACAGTAATTTCAAGCGAAGGCTAAATTCATCACTTTCAGCATGTTGATATTCTCTGCGATCTGGATCACATTTATCCTGACATACGTCTGACTCTCTAGGGAAGTTCACTGGCTGTGGAATATTTATATCCTGGCTTCCAAGTTATAGATGCTGTTTGTATTTTCTTACCAAAGTGCTACATCATTTACTAAAGCTAGGAAAACATAAAGAAACATTTGATGGGTAAAATTGTCAGCCAGGGTCTCTTTGAGTTTTCTGTTATAATAACAATAACAATATATTTATCATCATTTTCTGCGTTTCTTCGTAGTTTATACATGAATCATATATATTATAATGTTATTATATTATGAATGCATTTACAGCTCATACAGTAATTATAGAAATAACTTAGCTGCTTATTTCGATTAAATGTAAAAGTAAGTTGTAGTTTTGCACAAAAATATTCTTTAACTCATGAGACTTGAACTAAACTAAATATATATATATAAACACAAAACAAGACCTGAAGTAGCATGAATTGGTTTCTTAACTGACTTGCTTGGATACATTTTTTCTTTGCATCTCCTATTAATATATGGATATTTAAAATGATGCGTGTGTTATTAAAATTGCTAATAAAACTCAAATGTTACACACAAATTATGCACTGATTTTGTGTTGCTCTTTACTTCCATGAAAATGTGTTTGCCTTGTTATGGAAGTTTTCATAAATCATATGAAACACTAAGCTGTACATATAACAGACACATGATAAGTTCACAACGTGTCGGTCCCTGTGATTGATTTATGATTTAAAGTATAAACAAGCACAAACCATCAATTAAATATCCAACACAAACTAAATACTTTTGACCCACTGTATGATAATTATATGACATGATATTTCAGCCATAGAAGATTCAGTGAGTTCTAGATTTGTTGGCCCAAATGTCAGTTTAGGTCAGAGCAGTTCTTTCCTGCCATGAATCTCTGCTAATGTATGAACTTGTTATACATTCCAGTCAGCTAATAATTCCTTTGTAACCCATATTGTTCATAAATAAACTATACCTTCATGACCTAATATGAAGCTTGGTCAAATTTGTTCAAGCCACAGAACCTAAGACATCCACTGGGATACACACTCGATACTAAAGCCCAGAAGGGTGAACACTCATCTGCAAATACTGATTAAGATCCTCTTGCATTAGATACAGTGTGAATCAAATTGGAAATATGGTCTGGGGAGACTCTGAGGAAATGGACACCGCTCTGTGCACAGCTAGGTTACGAAAATAAAAATAAATAAAAGTGTTCAGTTCCGGCACAGAAGTATTTAGACAGAGGAGTCATCAGAAAACATCAGAAAGACAAAGTTAGGGAACCGCCTGGTGAGCACAGGAGAGTAATTGCAGCCAACCAGCAGATGGTGGAGTCCAAAACCGAGATTAAAAAGAAACACTTTTTTTACACTTGTTGTGTAAGTAACTCTCTCCCCCGTGTGACTCCTAACATGAAAAACAGCTACGATGATATTGTTTAAAGTATGTTACACTTCGCCAAGTTGCCAAATGCTTCTGTTGATGGAGACTGAATATTTGTAATAAAGAGGTTATTGCACAGTTATAAGGAAGGAGCCTCTCTGAAGTCATTTTTACTCAACTTTATATACAGTTAGCTTTATCATTCTGTTTAATGCAAATGTAAATTGAATTAGTTATCACATAATAACAAAACAAAGTTTATTTAAAAATGGAGGGATTGCACATATGTGAATGTTCTTATCTGGAAACACACACTAGTAAAAATCCTCTTTAAAAGGCACTACAACCCTTGGCTCTTCTTGTCTTTTGGCACCTCCTGCTCTGCCCCACCTGCCAGGTCAGAGCGGTCAGAGCGATGAATCATCACCGTTCGTTCTGATTTATATGCTGCTCATAAATGTACCAAATACCCAGTGCAAAGCGTCTGATTTAACTGCAGCACATGATCTGCAAGTGGATTACATTTCTCAGGCAAATGGCGTCCATTCAGAGGTGGCCGGAACAAGAGTGGGCACTTTTACAGCTGCTGCTGGTGGCGTCCTTCTCTCCCAGGCTGAGGCTGCAGTGCAGGCAGAGGATCCTGAGAACCCTCCACTGTCTCAGGATGAGGACATAATGTTGAGAATCTTCTCTTTCCACAGCGCTGGAAGAGACAGACAGAAAACCTACACTCACAAACCACTGCCACTAGGTACAGGTAAATTATGCAGTAGAAATCTATAATATGGAGAGAAAATATCTACTGGAAATGAATAGAGATAAGAAAACAGGTTAAAACAAATATTATCAAATAAGAAGAAATTGAAATGATGTGTGTGCATTGATACATCAAGGCTTTCATTTTAAACTGCTACGAGAAAATACAATTGTTAGGCCAACTTAAGGAAGCTTTGTTCAACTTATATTATTATATTCAAACAATTAATTGATTTTGAAACAAACTGTGATTGTCCATGCATTTTATTCAGGGTAGTGTTACTATATCTATAACTGTTTGCATTAAACAGTTTGAATTTCAGAGGGTTCCAGTTTGCAGGCTATGCTTTTGCCATCAAGAGATTAATAACACCACAGATTTACTGCCTGGCATCTCTCTGGATATAAAATGTACGTGCCTGTGCTCCATGCTTGAAGTGTGGTTATCTGACATGGCTAGCGATAACAAATGTTTATGTCACCCCTCACAACACCGTGTACCAAGCCTGCACAGGTGCAGGCCATCATGGGAGAAACCTCCTCCTCCGTGCATGGCTATAGCTACCGTCATCGGGCCATTTCATATCCCAATGGTGAGTCGTTTCTTAAATGTATAATACTTTTGACTTTTAAATCATTTTCCAGCTGCTTAGAGTAAATTAGGAGAGAATTTTTTTCCCCATCTTTATCTTTGAAGTATTCTTTTTCTTTTAGATCAGCCACTTCGCCACCTGCGCTTGTCTCAGTGACAAAACCAAGTACCGTCCTTCCTCAGAACAATGCAAGTGACTACTACCCAGAGCAGAGCCCTGGCCCAGCTGGTCAAGCACTTTAGTTGGGTGAGTTGGGCCATTAGAACCAATGGCGATTACGGAAATAACGGCATGGCTATATTCTAGAATCTGCCGACAGCTAGAATACATCTGAGTACTCTGTGTCTTTCTTCCAGAACAGACCCACCCCGACAAAATACTAAAGATAATCAATCTTACCTCTAAAGACTTCCACCTCTAAGGTGATTGTTGCCTCTCTCACTTGGATGGATGTGCTGATACATGAGCTGTCACCACAGCCTGACTGGTGCAGTGGGTGGAGGTGGTGAGAGCTGGATCTTTGATTCTCAAACTGCGAATGAATAGGGCATCCACATCTGGATAGTGCCATAGGCATATCCTCCCAAAGCACATGTTAGGGGCATGAAGAGTTCATACTGAATGTGAAGCCGCTCAATTCATCCAGTAGTGAAATGTTTTGCAGAGTTCTGGAGGCTTTATTGGGCTGTAAGTTCAAACAGTCCACAGGAACCAGAGAGAATGTACGGACACGAAGATCTGACCCAAAGTGCACAACAACACTGGCCTTAATATAAATGCCGATATTTAACAATGTCTACAAAGGAGTGTATGCTGTGGCTCATGCACTTCGCAGCATTCTTGGCTGTAGCGAAACGTATAACGACAAAGTGCAGCTCAATCCATTAACGGTGAGTTCTTACACAGAGATAAGCTTCCACTCTTTTTTATAAGCAGTCTCTCTGCATGATAGACACATAGAGGGATGTCCATTCTTTACTGATCTGTCTTCTTTAGATTTTACAGCGTATAGATTGGATTCAAAACAAGGACGGAGACAGGGGTTACTTTAATGAAGATGGCATTAGCAGCAGTATGAAATCATAAACTGGCCCAGGCAGAAAATGGCTTTGTGGGTTGTGCAGTGGTCTTTATGATGCATCTTTACCTGCAGACAAACAGCTGAATCTGCACAATACGTCTTTAATCTGGGCACGGAACTCAAAACACGTCAGTATATACCCTGCAGTATAATTGTGTAGTTGCATCAAAATGAATACAAGTGAATATTGTATGTGTATTTCCTCAAAGTCGTTTTCTTCATGCAGGTGCCTGTGTCAGTTTGCAGTGAGAAATGTCCCCCAGGAACCAGGAAGGTTCTCCAGAAAAGAAAACCTGTCTGCTGCTTTGACTGTATAAGATGTGCAGAGGGAGAAATAGAAAACGCGTTGCAGGTCTAGTTCAATGCATTATTTTATCACTTTATAACCACCGTCAAGTTGTCGATCACGTGCCAATCTTAACAAATGAAATATGTTTCTAATATCCAAATCGAAAGTTTCTGGAAGAAATGTGTAGTTTCTCTATTACCAAATAAATGAAAAATGATTTGTGGTCAAACATATCAAGCAAGCAAAGTGTCAAATCACCTAAATATATTATATGCATTTATAAGTTCAGAGTCAAATTTGAAGACCCCATGAAAATTAGATTATAAAAGTTATACCAATATGAATTATTATGCAGTAATGGGCCTGAAGCCTGCGAATAATCAGCATATCTGCATCTACTTTTAGTTAGATGCCTGAAAAAGTCTGTAGTAATCACCAAGATGAATGTCTTTTTATTCTAAAACATAAATACAGTATTGGCCAATGTCGGGGACATAGTGCTGGAGCTTTGTGTGGATGCATCAAAAGGAGCAGTGAAATGAAACTGATCTATAAATAAGTCACACCTGCTTTAATACTTTTCAGATTCTGTCTCTGTGTGCGATGCCATCCTGAATTCTGAATCGAATGAGGAAGGGACACCTGCGTCAGAAGGAGGCAGAGTTTCTTCATTATAAAGAAATTATGGAGCGCTGCTCACGCGTCCCTGTTTGGAACATGTATGGCCATGGTCGTGGCACTCATCTTTTCCAGAAACAGGAAAACTCCATCGTCCAGGTGTAACAACTCAGGCTGGGCTTCTGCTGCTCTTCTCCCTGACTCTGTGCTTCCTGTGCTCCCTGAGCTTCATCGGCCGGCCCTCTGATTGGTCCTGCATGCTCTGGCCTCACTGCGTTCATCCCCTGCCGTCCTCTGCATCTCCTGTCCTGGGAAAACATGGTGGTGTTAAATGGCCTTCAGTCGACACTTCCAGGCAGAAATATGATGAAATGGTTTGGTCCTGCACAGCAGAGACTCAGTGTTCTAGGGTTCACTCTCATACAGGTCATTATATGCATCTTATGGTTGACAATCTCTCCTCCTTTCCCATTTAAGAACTTTAAAGAATTCAAGGACAAAATCATCCTGGAGTGCGCGCTGGGCTCAGCTCTAGGATTCTGGGCGTACTCGGGTATATCGGGATTCTGGCCATTTTATGTTTCATTCTTGCTTTTCTGGCGCGCGGGAAATTGCCACAGTAACTAGCAGTAAATTATCACCTTCAGCATGTTGATATTCTGCGCAGTCTGGATCACTTTTATTCCAGCCTATGTCAGCTCTCCTGGGAAGTTCAGTGTAGCAGTGGAAATCTTTGCTATTTTGGCCTCCAGTTTTGGACTCCTCATTTGTATTTTTATTCCAAAATGCTATATTATCTTATATAAACCAGAGAAGAATACAAAGAAGAATATTATGGGGAAGGGGGAAATAAAATAAATAGAATGGCACACAGTAAAGCACCTTACTCAAGCTGAACTCATAGATATCAGTCTTCTTCATATGCATGATTTATTTTTTATCAAGATCCATAAATCCTTCCCTGGTAAATCTGTGAAAATGTTGAAAAAAAAACATCTGGCAATGTTAAGAAAGTGGAAAAAAAAATCCAGGATCAGCCTCCTGATCTGTGTCCATAGCAAAATTTAATGGGTTCCTTCTTGATCCATACCGCATGATTTCACCAAGTTTCGTATAAATCCATCCGGTAGTAAACTAAAGTGTGGTGGCCAAAGTGTTCTCCTTCCATTATTGTTTCTACATTATAACTGTTAAATAAACACCTGTATTCTAT
Organism: Hippoglossus stenolepis; assembly: GCF_022539355.2. Lineage (NCBI taxonomy): Eukaryota > Metazoa > Chordata > Actinopteri > Pleuronectiformes > Pleuronectidae > Hippoglossus > Hippoglossus stenolepis. The sequence goes on along the minus strand of NC_061486.1, from coordinate 9,506,962 downwards.
GTTTTACTCAAGACTTTTATTGTACTACTCTACCATGTTTTCTATTGTATATCATTTCATTTGCAGCATTTTATTCAGTGTAACATAGTAAGTACAAATGAATGCCTGATACATAAATCCTTGATGATTTCCCAAAGTTTATTTCAGTTTGCAAAGTGAAATCAAAACAATAAAATCTACATTTTCACTGACAAAAACATCCAACATTTACTTGTTTGGCTTCGTCTCCTGAGGCTTGAGTCCAGCCCCTCCTTGTTGTTGAAGGTGGATAAAGCCCCGCCACGAGACGCAGGGCTGGGTGACCAATAACCACTATGCCTTTATTGAGGCTGCTCCTCTCGGTTCTGCTGATTGGGAATGGAGCCGCCGTGTGCCGCCTGCAAGGCTCCGCACAACCACCTGAACTGGCCCAGGATGGCGACCTTGTTCTGGGAGGCATCTTTTCTTTTCGCACAGGGCAGGAATATGTAACTAACACATTTCAGACAGTTCCAGATGTACGAAAGTGCAAAAAGTATGCATTGTGTGCCCTGTATATAGTATATTTCCAATGTGTCTGTGTATGTTTGCCACTGTATTTGAGACTGTAACACACTGATCAATTATTTCACGCAATTTCTTTCTCACTACCTCAGCTTCAATCTCAGAGAATTCAAATTTGCTCAAGCGATGATCTTTGCTATAAATGAGATCAACAGAAATCCTGATATGTTGCCGAACGTCACGCTCGGCTACAGGATCTATAGTGACTGTGGGACCATTGACATACTGAGAGCTGCACTGGCACTGGTGAGCGGAGTGAAGGAGGAAGTCAGGGACAACAACTGCACTAAAGTGGAGACGGTGCAGGCTATACTGGGACATTCAGGATCCAGACCAACTATTGCATTTCAAAAAGTGGTAGGAAGGTTTCATATTCCTGTGGTAAGTAAAATAAAACAGGTGCATGAAGTCATATGTTAGATTCTGTTAATTGGGCTGCTGTAAACTTACTTTGGTCTGCAAATGTATAACTATAAGATTAATTTGAATGGTGATTCTGCCAAATCATTAAATGTTAATGGGTCTCTTCCAGTCACATGTTTCTGTTTTTCACTACAGATCAGCCATTTTGCCACCTGCGCCTGTCTGAGCAACAGAAAACAGTATGCCACCTTCTTCCGAACGATTCCCAGTGACTACTACCAGAGCAGAGCCATGGCAAAGCTGGTCAGGCTCTTCAGCTGGAACTGGATCGGGGCTATAGCTGTGGATAACAAATATGGCCACGATGGCATTAATGCATTTATCCAAAGTGCACAAGAATACGGCGTCTGCATTGAGTATTCTGAATCATTTTCATCGTCAGGTCCTCCTGAAAACCTGCAGAGAATAATAACGATCATTAAGCACGCCACCTCCAGAGTTATTGTAGCGTTCATGTCTCACAGAGAAATTAAGCTGTTGGCAGCAGAGTTGTACAAGCAGAATATCACAGGGCTGCAGTTTGTCGGCAGCGACGCCTGGATCACAGATCACTCTCTGACAGACAGTGAGGGGCACAGCATCCTGGAGGGTTCACTGGGCTTTGTCGTCAGCCGAGCTGAGATCCCGGGGCTGGAGGAGCACCTGAGGCGGCTCCACCCCTCACAGTTCCCCCACAGTCAGTTTGTCAGGGATTTCTGGGAAGAGACGTTCGACTGCTCTCTGAATGAAAGTGCAGACCCACAGAGAAAGCCATGCAGCGGCTCTGAGAGCCTGCAAAACGTAGAATCACAATTCACTGATGTGTCCGAGCTGAGATTCACTAACAATGTGTACAAGTCAGTTTATGCAGCGGCTCACGCTCTCGACAACCTGATTAAATGTGAGGACGGTAAAGGACCCTTTGCCTCTGGGAGCTGTGCTGATCCCAAACACATTCAGCCTTGGCAGGTGAGAAAGCTCCAGCTCTGAGTGTCGGTGTGATAACAGCAGGAATCTGTCTTTTAATCTCTGTATAATTTCTTAATTATAGGTTGTGCAGTATCTCAGCACTGTGAATTTCACCACCGGTGAGGGGGAGAGAGTTTATTTTGACAAAAATGGAGACTCACCGGCAAGATATGAACTCATTAATTTACAAATGGCAAACAAAGGAATTATGAAAGGAGTCACAGTTGGCCGTTATGACGCTTCTCTTCCAGAGAGTCATCAGTTCATAATGAATAACGTCCCAGTTGTCTGGGGAAACTGGCTCACAGAGGTAAAGGGGAAACTGAGGGTTGGACTCTTTAACTGTGTCCTGATTTACTGAAAACTGTTCCAAAAACCTAAAATTGTATTTATAAGTTGACTTTCTTATATTTCTGATGTGAACTCTGGCTGTGTAGGAGGCGCCTGTGTCAGTGTGCAGTGAGCGCTGTCTCCAGGGAACTCGTAAGGTCCTCCAAAAAGGACGACCAGTCTGCTGCTATGATTGCATACCCTGTCCTGCAGGAGAGATCAGTAATTCAACAGGTAAATGCTGTTGACCACTGCAGACAAAACATCTGTATTTGCAGAGAAAGAGACACAGAAAAAACACAATTTCATGACTGTTGACTGTTAAAACACATTTCTCTGCATTGTTTTTTCGTTTTGCAGATTCAATACACTGTATGAAATGCCCACCAGAATATTGGTCCAACGGCCAAAGAGATGCCTGCATCCCCAAAACAATAGAATTCTTGGCATATGATGAAATCCTGGGAACACTGTTGGCCGCATTTTCATTACTGGGACTTTTTTTAACGATGATCACGACACTTGTCTTCTACTGCCACATAGAAACCCCACTAGTACGAGCCAACAACTCGGAGCTGAGCTTCCTGCTGCTCTTCTCCCTGACTCTGTGCTTCCTGTGCTCCCTGACCTTCATCGGCCGGCCCTCTGAGTGGTCCTGCATGCTGCGGCACACTGCGTTCGGCATCACCTTCGTCCTCTGCATCTCTTGTGTCCTCGGGAAAACTATAGTGGTGTTAATGGCCTTCAGGGCGACACTTCCAGGCAGAAATGTGATGAAATGGTTCGGGCCTGCACGGCAGAGGATCAGTGTTCTGGCATTCACTCTGATACAGGTTGTGATTTGCATTCTTTGGTTGACAATCAATCCTCCATTTCCTTTTAATAATATGTATCTCTACGAGGACAGAATCATATTAGAGTGTGCACTGGGTTCAGCTGTCGGCTTCTGGGCTGTGTTAGGATACATCGGACTCTTAGCCATGTTGTGTTTCGTACTTGCTTTTCTGGCTCGAAAGCTTCCCAATAATTTCAACGAGGCTAAATTGATCACTTTCAGCATGTTGATATTCTGCGCAGTCTGGATCACATTTATCCCGGCTTACGTCAGCTCTCCTGGGAAGTTCACTGTGGCTGTGGAGATATTTGCCATTCTGGCCTCCAGCTTTGGACTCCTCTTCTGCATTTTCCTGCCAAAATGCTTTATAATCATGTTTAGACCTGAGCAGAATACCAAGAAACACATCATGGGAAAGACATCAAATAATGATATACATTATTGATCTATGATTTATTTATGTATTTATGTATAGAAGTGTTTTCTTTTCCTGCAGTTTTCTTCTTAATACCAAAGTGTAATAAATATTTAACCATAAAAATGATCCTGTTTTTTTTCCACATATCCTTACTCCAACGAAAGTAAAAAAGGGGAGACACCTCTGACAATAAGACAGTGTACAATAATAATAATAACAATACAGTTCTACTCCCAATTCTTTACATCTAATCACAAGTAGTGTTTACAGTGTGAGAAATATAAGTATATATATATACTTATTACAGTCTGCAATTTTAGAGAGACGTTTTATTAACCTAATAGAATCTTTATTGTCGGACGATAAAAATGCTCTCGAGCTCGACTGTGAAAACAAGTCAAACTGTAATAAAATAAAAACCTTCAAATGTCAATTTGACTTTCATCACCACACATGCACCAAACTAAATGAACAAACTCAGAAACGCACTCAAGATTTCCCCTGAATAAATGGAGGAAATTAATACAACAGCAAAACTGAATGAGACAGGATAAATATGAGAATAAAATAATAAAAACATTCTCAAACAAACAAAACAAACAGCAAATTAAAATACATGCTTGGGAGTGAATGACCCAGAGCAAAGACGTTGAAATACAGTTTCTGATTAACACAGCTGCACCTCTCCTTAGGTTTTACAATCTGACATCCAAAGAGAATTTGAGAACCTAAAGTTCAACAATAGTTCATATACAGGGGAGGTGAAGGGGAAATAAACGATTACAGCTTTTTACTTGGGATTCCAGGATGTATGTAGTTCTCCGTATAGAAGAAAAAGAGTGACTGCAGTTCACCATTGTGGCCAGAATTAGGGTTAATATGAGGGCAAGTGATCGGATGCTGAGAATGTGATCATGTTGGGTTTGATAATGACTTTAATGTTTGGGAATGTAGTTTTGAATCAGGTCAGGATTCACCATAATGTAATAACACTCTTACATGAAACCACAACTGCTACAAACTTATCACAACACGAAATGACCCCAATGATCCCTAGTTCAGAACAAATATTCAGGAGGAAATGTGGAACTGATAAACTTTACTATGGCACTAATAAAATAAGTTTCTGGTTAGTTGCAATAAAGCATGAGGCCTCCAGAGGCAGAATTCCCCCGACATGCGAAACAATACTTGCACAGACACTGTTACAAGTTCACACAAACAGTGATGCAATACGACAAAAACAAGTCTTATACATGTACACAAAAAACAAAGTTTAAAAAACACATCAGAATGAGACGAGCCCTCATCTGTTGTGCACATGCCTTTAATACCCGGGAGTTTGACTCCTGCGAGAAAACAAAGGAGCCGCTGGGCCCTGTAATGCAAACACAACAGATTGCTTCATCAGGAACAACAGGTGTCTTGTTTCCTCAAGCAGAAAAAACAGGCGCTTCATTAACGAACGCCTTTGTCACAACATGTACATGTTCAATTTAAATTGATTAAGGGTTTGTTGTGATCTCTCTGACGGCCTCTTTACTTGTTTTCTCAGCTGTGACCTCAGGGTGATCTCTGCAATTCTTTGGCCTGTTAGTTTTCTTAATCACAGATTATAATTTAAAACAAGTAAACATGTTAATGCAGGGACTTTTATATGGTAGCTATTGTTTCTGATTATTCTTTAGTAAGACAACCCGAGGAGAGCTTGGAGGCCAGAAATCTCCATTGTGTTTCACTGTAGGTTCATATTAAAAGTTGCAAATCCTATATTTGGAAGGACATTTCCTAGCCCAAGAAAATGAATTATACACTATTAATATGTGCATGAGATCGTCCAGGTGCAGTAGCCAGGCCTGCATTGAACCATATGATTTACACTTGACCACTAAATTGCCATTGTTGTTATACAAATGTCAATATTTCTTTTATCACAAGTAGCTTGAAATAATAACAGAATGGGCCAATTTGGCTTCACCAGCCATTTCCTGACTACATGACTGAGTTATTTTTCTGCTTATTTCTGAAAAATAGGGACCTCCTGTTATATTCCCAGTTGCAAACATTCACAGTGAAAGTTACCCAGTACAACCCCTGACTGACTTGCTGGTTACTGAGCAGCTCCACTGGAATTTAGATTTTTTGCTTTAAGGACACCACTGTGATATTGATGACGGAGGAGTAACTCTGTCACTTTCCTCCAACCCAATAAAATCCTGCCAGACTGAACGAGTCCAGTCCGCTTCTCTGACCTTTATTTCACCACTGACGTCATGATCACAGATTTTAATATTATTTATTATTGTATATTTTTGGTGCATAAACTTGCTGACGGACACAACAGAATGCCGCTGCACATTTGTGCTGATGACAAATAAACTAAATAAATCACTAGTTGATTTTAGATTTGGTTTCTGCTTCAGAATGATCAACGTGTAGTGTCAGATTGTCTTACTTTATTATGGCAGTAAAAACGGGATCAAATATCTAATGTATATATTACTTAGGTTATCAGGTAAGACAGCATCTACATACTCACTGGGAAATGTTCAAATTGTTTCAAAATTGTGTCTTTGACCATGAGAAATCTGAATTTTGTTGTTGTTTCTAAACATTGTACTGTTAAAAGAGAAGGCTACACTAATTCAGATCAAACTATAGTGGCACTGAGCAGAGAGAAAACCTCCTGCAAGGCCCAACAGTTCCCTACAATTCAATCAAGCTGTGCTAAATGACACACCTCAAACTGTCAGCTTCCTGCATTTGTCTGATTTCTTTCATCAAGATCAGGAATTAACCCCGAAAGAGTGATAATGTAAACAAAAATGCTCCCGAAATATTAATGAAATTGTATAAGAAAAAAATCCTGGATCTGCCCCTTGATCTACATCCACACAGAAAATATAATCATTTCTTCCCTGACTCATAACGCATTTTTCCACCAAGCTTTGAGGAATTCTGTTTTGTAGTTTTTTGGTAAACTTGTTCACAATCACACAAATCAACCAATGAAAGAATGGACAGGTGGGAAAACACAGGTAATAAGTCTATTGTATTCAAAAAATGATATAGGACTAAATGTGGATTATTTATACAACATAACCAACATTGATGTTAATTGATTGATTACTGTTGTTTCATGAGGTTCATTGAATAATTGTGTTAAGACCTGAAGATTTGCTCAGATTTGAGATGTGGGCTGCACCTGCTTCTATAGTGAAAGCAAAATATAAGTAAACAATATATATTTGTGTGTATAACTATAGCATAATCCTCTATTACTGTACATACCACATCTGTCTTTTCCCTGGGGGTGTTTACACTCAGGTCTCTGCATGGATATGGATTTGATCATGCATATGCAGGGTATAAAGGGTGCAGTGGGGGACAGTGCTGAAGAAGCCAGCCTGCAGATGAAAGCCATGCCTCCGCTGAAGCTCGTCCTCCTGGTTCTTCTGATCGAGGGGGTGACTCCTGTGTGCCGGCTGCAGGGGACGGTGCAACCACCTGAGCTGACCAAGGCTGGAGACTTCACCTTAGGTGGCATCTTCACCTTTCGCACTGACTACAGAGGCAGTGTGCCCACATTTCAAACCTTACCCCATCCTCCACAGTGCCTGAAGTAAGTATGCGTTTTTGTGTTTGGAGTTTGATATCGTTCTCTGATGTGCGTTCTTGTTTAAATCAATCTAAATATGTGTTTTTTTTCTAGCATCAATGTAAGGGAATTCAAATTTGCCCAGACCATGATCTTTGCAATCGAGGAAATAAATCAAAATCCTGCAATTCTCCCAAATCACACACTGGGCTACAAGATATATAATTCCTGTGGAATGACAAACATCATCAAGGCTGCTATAGAGTTAGCCAGCGGGCACAGAGAGGTCATAGATGAGAGGAACTGCACAAAGGCTGACGCTGCCCTGGTTGTACTGGGCCACTCTGGCTCTGCACCCACCATGGGATTCGCTCGGGTTATAGGACGATTTCAGATACCAGTGGTAAGGATTGACCTTTGCTCCTTCAGTCTTTGTAAAATCATTCATCTTTTCATCACTGTCAAATGGTTGTGGATATGTCTAATTCTAGATTTTTAATCTTAGAGATGCTTTCTTTATATGTGGTATATGACGTGTATTGTTTTTTTTTACTTCGGCACAGATAAGCCACTTTGCAACCTGTGAATGTCTGAGCAACAGAGAGGAGTTTCCATCCTTCTTCCGAACCATTCCCAGTGATCTCCACCAGAGCCGAGCCTTAGCGAAGCTGGTCAGGCACTTCGGCTGGACCTGGGTGGGGGCTATAAGCAATAAAAATGACTACGGCATCAACGGGATCACTTCGTTCATACAAGCTGCGCAAGAAGAGGGGGTGTGCATCGAGTATTACCAGGCCTTTGAGCAGACGGGTCCTCTCAGCGAGTTGAGGAGAGTGGTTGAAACTGTGAAGCACTCCACCTCCAAAGTCATTGTGGCCTTCATGTCGCACAGAGAGGTTAAAGTGCTGGCAGCAGAGTTGCACAGACAGAATATCACGGGGCTGCAGTTTGTGGGCAGCGACGCCTGGATCACAGATCACTCTCTGACCGACAGCGAGGGGCACAGCATCCTGGTGGGCTCACTGGGCTTTGTCGTCAGCCGAGCCCGGATCCCGGGGCTGGAGGAGCACCTGAGGCGGCTGCGCCCCTCACAGTTCCCCGACAGTCGGTTTGTCAGAGACTTCTGGGAAGAGACGTTCGACTGCTCTCTGGGCAACGACACAAACACACAAAGAAAGTGCAGCGGATTGGAGAGCCTGCAGAATGTTGAAACATATTTTACAGATGTTTCAGAGCTCAGATTCACAAACAATGTGTACAAGTCGGTTTATGCAGCTGCTCATTCTCTGCATAACTTGGTCACGTGTGAAGGGAAGATGGGCCCGTTCTCTAATGGGAGCTGTGCCGATACTAAACACTTTGAACCATGGCAGGTGAGGAAGAAAACAAAAGAGTTGTTGATCTCTAATATCACTTGTTCTAATGTCCCATAAATACGGAGGCTGAGAGAGCTCAACGCACTGCAAACTAAGAAAACACACAAAACAACTTCATCAACACATGTGCTGCAAAATGTCACAACACACGCAAATACAGCATTAAACTACAGCCAGGTTCATTGAAGCCAATTCTGTATTTGCATGTGTCGTGACTTTTTGCAGCGCATGTGTTGATGAAGTTGTTTTCTTAATTTGCACGTGCTTTCAGCTCTCTCGGCCACCGTACATAAAAGTCAAATTAAACAGAGAAGTAGAGAAATCTGCATTCGATTCATCCTCTCTCCTCTTTACAGGTGCTGCATTATTTACAGAATATCAACTTCACAACAACTCAAGGGGAGAGAGTGACCTTCGACCAGAATGGAGATTCACCAGCGAGATATGAACTCATAAACTTGCAGCGTGTCACTTCAGGCACCGCGCATGTTTCCACCGTCGGTGTTTTCGACGCCACTCTGCCCGGCGAGCGCCAGTTTGTCATGAACGGCGTGAAGATAGTTTGGGGTGGAGGAAGTTACACGGTACAAATTCATGTTGCTTTGTTCTCACATTTCTGGGTTGTCAGTCACAATGTGCTGCTCCACAACATTGTATAATCCATAGAATTGACTGAGATACAAACCCCAATAGAATTTGCAGTGTATGGGTCACATACAAACTCCTCAACATGTGCAGCAGGTGCCTGTGTCCGTGTGCAGTGAGAGCTGTCCCCCTGGAAAACGCAAAGCCCTGCAGAAAGGAAAACCTGTCTGCTGTTATGACTGTGTGCCGTGCGCTGAAGGAGAAATCAGCAAAATTAAAGGTTAAAGAAAAGAAAAAGAAATTTCACAAATTGAATAAATACTCTAAGTTAGCTTTTGATCTAACCAGCTTCATTGTCTCTTTCAATAACAGACTCTGTGGACTGCTTCAAATGTCCCATTGATTACTGGCCGAACACCAGAGGAGACACGTGCATCTTGAAGGAAATTGAATTTCTGTCCTATGCAGAGTTCATGGGGATCATTTTAACATTCCTTTGTCTGCTGGGAGCAGTTCTGACCGTTGTGATAGCATTGGTGTTCTATCACTTCCGGGAATCTCCCATTGTCAGGGCCAACAACTCGGAGCTGAGCTTCCTGCTGCTCTTCTCCCTGACGCTGTGCTTCCTGTGCTCCCTCACCTTCATCGGCCGGCCCTCTGAGTGGTCCTGCATGCTGCGGCACACTGCGTTCGGCATCACCTTCGTCCTCTGCATCTCTTGTGTCCTCGGGAAAACTATAGTGGTGTTAATGGCCTTCAGGGCGACACTTCCAGGCAGAAATGTGATGAAATGGTTCGGGCCTGCACAGCAGAGACTCAGCGTTCTGGCGTTCACTCTCATACAGGTTGTGATTTGCATTCTTTGGCTGACCATCAATCCTCCTTTTCCGTTCAAAAACATGAACCACTATAAGGAGAAGATTATACTGGAGTGTGCGCTGGGTTCAGCTGTCGGCTTCTGGGCTGTGTTAGGATACATCGGACTCTTAGCCATTTTGTGTTTCGTTCTTGCTTTTTTGGCTCGAAAGCTTCCTGATAATTTCAACGAGGCTAAATTCATCACTTTCAGCATGTTGATATTCTGCGCAGTCTGGATCACATTTATCCCGGCTTACGTCAGCTCTCCTGGGAAGTTCACTGTGGCTGTGGAGATATTTGCTATTCTAGCCTCAAGTTATGGACTTATTTTCTGTATATTTATACCCAAATGTTATGTTATTTTACTGAGACCAGAGCAAAATACCAAAAAGCACATGATGGGCAAAACAAAAGATATTCAATATTGATTTCTCATATTTATAATAGTCAATTAAAGTTATAAGATTACAACAAAATTGCAATAAAATTTACAAAATACTGGATTCCTAATATTATATAAATGTAACACTGTATGCAGTACATAATCTACGATGGTAGATCACCAATAATCATTTTGAAATGTATATTATTTTGTGTTTTATATTAAAGAAATTGTGAGCAGTTTGCCTCTTTATCATTGATTTTTTTTTTTTTCAGAAGAACAAGAATATTATTTTACTGTTTTTACAGTTTTTACTCAGAATGGTGTGGAAAACAGAAAACAAAAAACAAGACGCCAGAGGAGGATATAGGAAATGTGGTTATTGCTGATGGCAGAAAAGCTTCAATAGCTCAGAAAACCATTCTTTCAAACTGGTGAGTAGAAAAGCACAACCACAGAAGACTACATCTGGTTCCACTCCTGTAGGCCAAGGAGTGCACATGTTCCGAACCAGTCAGATAAAACTGGAAAACCCTTCACTTGTCTATGGACCAATTTGTCATTAACAGGATGAATCTATAGACTCTAAACCTGCACACATCTTCGGCCCCTATGACCAATAAATAATGGTTTGAATGCCACAGTGGATCTGAGTATCACTGACTACTGTACTACTATTACTACTCCCTTCATGGCCACAGCTCACCGTCTTCCACTACTTCCACCATGATTAGAAACCATCAGTGGTCTTTATTGTCCAGATCACAATCCAGTAGGTCACCTTTGGGATGTGGTACAACAGGAGATAAGCAGCATGAATGTGCCGATGACAAATCTGCAGAAATGATGTGATGTAATCGTGTCAACATGGAGCAGAATCTTGTGGAATCCACGTAGAGCAAAGGAAGGCCTTACCCAGTCTAATTATATATTAGAAATACATGCAGTGTTAATATTATATGCTATATGCCTAACACAACAGTTGAAACACATGATTTCTTTAAGATGTAATACTTATACTGTATCCACATGTTTGCAAACACATGCACGTGAATCAGTGCTAACTGTACGGCCTTCATTAAATTCCTGTCGGTAAACAGCAAAACGGACCATGATTTGGAAACCGGCCTCACGTGTATTCTCAACAGATTCATTCGTCACTCAGTTCCTACGCAAAAACAAGAATTTGCATGTACCTCTGAGAGTGGCCCAGTACGTTGCCTCCTACAACTGGTTAGAAGAGAGGAAGCTATAAAACACGTCCTACCAGCAAACGTGACGGTGCCGAAGGCGAGGCTCTGAGATGACAACAGTCACGTTTGTCTTCTTTACACTGTTCACTGGGATGGTGTCGTCTGGCTCATGGCTCGGCCTGGACCAGTGTACTGAGCTCACTGGGTACGGGCATGATGACGAGACAAAGGGCTGCAGCTCAAACGCATCGTCTCAAAATGCTGTCACTCATTACACAACACAACTGACAGTGAAATGTGAGAGGTGAGTATCTTGTTGGTAAATGACTTCCGATGTTTTTCTCCATTTCCTCCATCTTGTGTCTTGCTCATTGACTTGCTTTATTTTCTTTTCTCTTCTTGTCAAGGACATAAAAAACCCTGGTGTGGTTTCCCACAGATTAATCAGCAATTAGCCTGTAATTTAATGATTCCTCTGTGAAGAACCAGCCTGAATTATTGGGTCCTAAACACGCCTCAAAAGACAATTAGACCATCGCTAGAGGAGCTTTTATGAGTCAATTACAATTTAAAGTCATTTGATCTAATTAGAGACAATCACGTTATTACGCTTTTTATGTTGCATTGTTGGATTCAGTGTTGTTTTGGCTCAATGATGGTGAGCACTTGAGAAAATAATGCAATTTGTGACAGTAATAACGTGTTATGACCGTTTTGCTGCACAATGTAATCATGAACTGGTATCTGTCTTTTTTTGAATCCCTCTGTTTAGTTCTCCTGATGTGAGATCAGCCTCTGAGAGGATTCTCACACAGCACAGGATCCCACAGGAGTGCTGTTTATTTCCTGGTCTAACTGTGAACCTCATGTTCTCTAATGGTTATTTGAAACCTTTGAGAAGAGAGAAGGAAACGAATGTGAATGGAGAGACACGTAACAGGCTTGTCTGCAAACAGCAGCAGCTGTTGGTGTGTTTCCAGTCAGAAACCAGCTGTGTTTTATGTACAGTCGAGGTGAGCACCAGAGTTTTACAGTCATCATACTCATTATGTGAAATGAGACCAAAATATCTCCTCGTTCCAATTTATTAAAAATGTATAAATGATCATATGTGTTTTGTATGTAAATTCCTTCATAGGTAAAGATTGATAGTCAGTGCACAGATTGGAGTTGTAGAAGTATCTCTCCTCCATCTGTCCTGAAATCTGCAGCACACTGCTTGCACATCACTATCCTCATTCTGGAGAGCCGCTGGAAAACAATGGCTTGCATCTGCGTCTGTAAATCATGTAGCTTCAAGTTCAGAAATCTGCAAGTCTTTTTGTGCAGAGAACTTGAACCTGGATTTATCTTCATCCTGGACCAGGTGAGCCTGAAGAGTCAAACAGCCTGATGTTAGGATCTGCTGTTTACGGGTTTTTAACATTATTATTTTATATTATTTTAAACTTAATACGTTGTAGGGCATTTACAGATTTTACTATATGGTTGTGTGAATATAAAATCATACAGTAAAACCAGATTTATTCAAACCATAAACTCATAAAAGCAGTTTTTTTCATATTTCATTTTCAGGGATGGATGTTGTCAAGATATATTAAAATATGCAGGAGTTGCACAGAAGCATTTTATTAAGTTACACACCTTCAACACTAAAATAAACATATGGAAATGTCTACTTTGGTAAATGAATTCATCTGCAAATATTCTATAAATTAAATGTGGTTATGACACAGTTACGACAGGCACAGTGCATCCTGCAGTATCATCATGTTGCCTGTATGTGTTTGCATTAATCGGTGATTACAGTGTGCTGTAACAGTTTTTGTATCAACAGATGCTAAGTTAGAGAAAAGCATCCATACACTAAAACCTTTAGTTCTGACTAATCAAGTGCTGTTTGTAGGCCTCATCTGCCGCTGCAGGCATTTCAAACCTTTTCAGGCCTTCAAGAAGAAAGCGAGAAGAAAGCAAATGAATTCAAACAAGATATTTGCACAGATTTCAGTGTGCAGATGCTTTTTTTTCTCTCGTTCAGTTAGATTTTTGTAAAGCTCCGGGCACCTCAGCCAAGCCTGATACTGTTTGACTGGTGTTTTTTCCCCTTATATCAACAGATGCTGCCAAAGTTCTGTGCAAAGCAATGTGAGAAAGGCCGAGTGGAGAGTGTGCAGCCTGTCCCCAGCAGATGGGTTGGACGTTTCTTCCTGGCGGCCGTGTTGCTTCTCGGGACGTACATAAGAAGAATGAAACTATCGCCCAGTGCTGTGAATGAGAGTAACTCCACAATGGCGATGCTCTTAAGCCTCACACTGCACTCCTTCCCCACTCAGCAGCCCTCTGAGTGGCCCGGCATCACTGTGGCGGTCTCTGTCGCCGTCTACCTCTCCTGTGCTTTGGGTAGAACTGTGCATGTGATACTCGCCTACAGGGCTGTCATGAAAGTGCTATGTCCGACACAGCAGCAGTTTGGAGCTCTGCCTCTCACTGTGCTGATCCTCTGGTTGACCTGTGTTCTTCGTCTGCTCAATAAGAATGTGAGACACTGGATGGAAGATGAACTTGTTGAGGGCAACGGAGGATCAACTCTGAGCTCCTGGGCTTTGTTAGTGCTGCTGGCTGCTTTGTACTGCATCTCTGTCTCAATTCTCAGTCTGCTGCAATTCATCCTGATGAAAGTGAATTTTTTGAGTTTACTCCTACATGTGCAACTAGTTACCTGTCTTCAAAATTCAAGGATACCAACAAAGTATGTACTGGTTGTTAAGATCCGCAGGTTCATTTAAAGTTCATTAAATTTTCATATTTTCAGGCATGTCTCTTTACTATTAACGACGTCGCAATTTGATTGAAAAATGTGGATTGAAAAAAATTCAAAAAATGTATATATCAGTGTAATTTCCCCTTATTTATGTTTTCTTGTAATATCAAACATTAACACAATCTAAGCTCCCAGCTTTAATAACCCAGTTTTGTTGGATCAAAGTATAGTATACATATATAATATATATTTAAAACACGTGTACATGGCTGTTTATGATATCATTAAACCTTTTTAACTTTAAATGTGTGTTCATGTGTGCCCCTCTCTTGTCATATTGTACTAATGTATAACGTTATGTGGCAAAAATCCACCATTTACAATGCAAAGGACAGGTTCCTGGTGCGTTTTTGTTAGACCTATCATGTAAGGTTGCAGGAAATTTGATGACACTTGCCACTTTTGTTTCTCAGAAATGTTTAATTTATACATATAGATAAATAAAGCTAAAGGAAAGAGGAAACAGACAAAACATTTTCTTTGCAGCAACTCAGTGAGTGTTTGATACTGAAGATGATCACTCAGAGAGAACATCATGACTTAACTTCAGTCAATTAAGTCTAAGGCTGCGGCAAACACAAATTCAAGAGAAGTAAAAACATATTTCTTGATAATCAATCAAAATTATAGAAGATTTTGAAAAAAAAAAAAAAGTCAAACCCTTTCACCCTGGGTTAATCTCTGATCATGTAGCGAAGTCACATTGACTGGTACGTCAACAACAAAAAATATTGCAATCTAATTAAAACCGTATACTACTATAAACTATTTGTGTGTATGTGTGTGTGTGTGTGTGTTTGACTTGACATATCATGTTCAAGATGCCAACAACAGGCACCTTGACCTTTGACCACCCAAATCTGATCAGTTAATCCTTGAGTCCAAGTGAACGTCTGTGCCAAATTTGCAGAAAAGGTGTTCCTTGAGATATCAATTTCACAAGAATCGGACCCTGGGTGCAAACTACGAGTCATCTCGGGGGGTCGGAGCCCACTTGATTGACACTTAAAGGGGACATAGCATGCCCATTTTACCACAAGTTGATATGGTTCCTTGGGGTCTTAATGAAATGTCTGTAACATACTTTGGTCAAAATACCACAAGGATCATTTAAAACAGCACCCTTTTTACCCTGTATAAAACAGCCCTCCACAGAGCGACCTGTTTTGACTGCCTGTTCCTTTAAATGCTAATGAGCCAGCTCCCCCCTCCCCCATGATTTTAAACGATATAAATTACATATTTTATATGATATAAATTATCAAATATGCATCCCATACTTTGTATTCCCCTTGTTGTCCTGGAGTTTTAATTTTCCCAATCACATAATTAAATGTCCCCTCTGCCCATCCACTACAAGCACACAAGCAGACAGACAGAGAGAGAAAGAGGGTGGGGGGCTATGGAGACCATCATTACCTGTAACCCGGCGGAACTACTGTAACCCGGCGGAACTACTGTAACCCGGGAACTACTGTAACCCGGCATACAGTAGAGCTGAACACTGCGGAAGTCTTCCACACAGCTGGCAGTGTGGAAGACCGCTGCGAGCAGCGCAGCGCCGTTCTCAAGCGCGCAGCCGCCTGGCTGTTCACACGGGACGAGCATTTCTCCGCGCTGTGGTCAGCCCCATAGACTGTACATATAAGGTCAGCCCGCGATTCTGCTTTCTCCGCTTGTTGTTGTACCCGTTGAATGTCGGGGTTCGGGGTTACAGTAGCGCTGAACACTGCGGAAGTCCTCCACACTGTTGGCTGTGTGGCGCTGACACAAATTCCAGCTCACGCACGGGAGAGCGGTGCGCTCCCGAGCAGCTGCTGCAGCCTCCCAGTCCCAACGATCCAGACAAATGCCACATGTGAGTGAATCGCGGGCTGACCAGCGGAGAAATGCTCGTCCCGTGTGAACAGCCCGGCTGCGTGCTTGGGAACGGCGCTGCGCTGCCTCGCAGCCTCCGTGTAAACCCGGAGTAACGAGTGTGGGGGGACGGGACGGGACGGGACGGGGGGTGGGCCAAGACCATGTAGGAGACTTCCAGTGTATTGTTACGACACAATACCCAGGAAGCGCAATCGAGTCGCTCAAGCATGACGTTTCTGACTTAGAGGAACTATAACAAAACGCGCGAGTGTTTTTTCCCCAGAGTTTTTGGGTTGGTAGACATGCCAGATACCCACATTAACCTGTAGAAGCACTAACAAAGTGGAATTTGCATGCTATGTCCCCTTTAAGATCCCCTGAAAAACTTTACACACTAACATTAAACACCATCACTAATCTGAAAGTTATTAAGAATCTGAGCAGTTCTGAGTTTATGAGGCAACGTGTTTGAACACATTGAAGAAAAGTCCAACATTTTGCCACTTTGTTCAACTGCCACAGACAATACGAGACAATTATTATTATTATTATTATTATTATTATTATTATTAGCGTTATATGTTTTTAGAGATCCACAGCTGGCAGACTTCTGTAATTGACCGAACCCTTTAAACAGATACAGCACAACGAAACAACAACAGGTAAATCAGTTCTGTCTCCTACACGTCATTGGGCTGGGTTTCTTAGAAGTGCAGTAATGCGTTGAGAATAATCTTATGGGAATTAGGAGTACGTTCACATTGGCTGTTGCTTCTTCTCTCATGGTACAAAGAAACACTATAAAGGTCAGTTCCCAGGTCAGAGTTGCTTTCAGTGAAGAACAGGGAGACTCGTGATGGGTTGGATCACTTGTATCCTCTTCACTCTGCTGGCAGGGATAAAGTCAGAAAAACAAACATGCAAAATGATCGGGCAAACAGGGTTCAAGGAGTTTTCTAAAGATGGTGATCTCATTATCGGAGGAGTTTTCGCTTTGTCTACTACACGCAAATTGATTGACAATGGCTACCACGCATTGCCGTATACATACTGCAAAAAGTAAGTGAATGTGCGGTAAAACCTGTGTATGTTATGTAATCGGACGTAACATGTTTTATGTGTGAAAGTGATCAGCTCTAATGTCATTTATTCATAACAAGCAAACACTGTGTGTAGGCTGAATGACAGGGAACTGAAGTTTGCCAGGATAGTGATGTTTACAGTGGAGGAGATCAACAGAGATACTAAGCTCCTTCCTGGATTGAGTCTGGGCTACAGGCTGTACAATGGTTGTGGGGATGAGAACCTGATTCGAGCAGCAGTGGAAGCCGTAAACGGAGAGGACTCAAAGGGCTGCGCTGATCAGATACAGGCTCTCCTGGGCCATTCCTCCTCCGGAGTGAGTAAAGACATAAACATCATACTCAGCCCGCTATCCATTCCACAGGTGAGGAGACGTGATTGGGAAATAACTGGGATTTATTCATGTTTCCATCTTTGAAGAACGTTTATTCTGCCTTGTTGTGGTTAACATGTTTTCTTTCTTTGAAGGTGAGCCATCTCTCCACTTGTGCTTGTTTGAGTGACAAAAGGCAGTTCCCCACATTCTTCAGAACTGTGCCCAGTGACCGCTTCCAAATCATCGGTCTGGTGCAGCTCATGAAATACTTTGACTGGCGCTGGGTGGGGATCATTTATTCTCAGGGCGTGTACTCAGAAGAAGGTACAATGGCATTTGCAAAGGAAGCCGAAAAAGAGGGCATATGTGTTGAATACCGGTTACCTTACTCAAAGACACATGTAAAATTTCCTGCTATTGTGGAGGCTCTGAGGAAATCCTCGTCCAAGGTGGTCCTCTTGTTTTTGCCCTTCACCAAATCGTTCTTGTCAGAAATAGAGAAGTATAACATCACTGGAAAGCAATGGGTTGGCAGTGAGGCTTGGATCACTCAAACAGACCTGGCTTCTGACAGGAGAAAGAGCATTTTGCAGGGGGCGATGGGCTTCGCCCTCCCTCAGGCCTCCATCCCAGGTCTTGGTGAATTCTTACTCAGCTTTAAACCCTCTGACGAACCACAGAGTGCTATAGTTAAAGATTTCTGGGAGTCGTTCTTTGACTGCAGCTTCTCTCCGTCAAATACTTCTGCTACGTGTACTGGCACAGAAGATCTCAGCACAGTCTCCAGTGACTACACAGACGTGAAACATTTTAGGCCAGAGAATAATTTGTACAAAGCTGTGTACTTGGTGGCGTATGCTATTCACGCACTACTGCAATGTCACAATGGCTCAAATCCAACCACTGGAAAGTCCTGTGTGACTAAAGACCAAGTTCGGCCTAAATTAGTAAGTTCTGGTATATTTACTCAGGCATAAGATACTTAATATTAATGTTTTCCTTACCTTGATGTTAATGCAAAAACTTTAACATTTGAATATTAGCTACAAATCTTATTGGTTTCTCGCAAATATGCTGAAATGTCCTGATTGTCCTCTTACAGGTGTTGGAGCACATTAAGTACATGAACTTCACAACACAGAGTGGGGCCAAGGTTTTCTTTGATGAAAACGGAGACTCAGTTGCCCAGTATGACTTAGTTAACTGGCAAATAAAAGACGACGGCTCTGTTGAGATCGTAAACATCGGTCAATTTGACACGTCTCTGCCAGAGGGGCAGAAATTCAAACTAAAAGACAACACCAGGATAGTTTGGGGAGGAAACAGTATCGAGGTGAAGTGACTATCTGTCTGATTAATTCTCCCAGCTGAATTACATTGTTTTCCTACAGTGCATTTAGGTGCATTTATGAATTTTCTCACGTTGTGTTTTCTCTAATCAGGTGCCGAGGTCTGTTTGCAGAGAGCCGTGTCCCCCAGGGACTCGAAAGGCGATAAAGAAGCATAAACCTGTGTGCTGCTTCGACTGCTTTGAGTGCCCCGAGGGGACAATTAGTAATGAGACAAGTGAGACAGAAAATGAATTCATTCATGTTTGCAGTAGAAACAAAAAAGGAAAGAAATGCATGTTTTAAAATCTCTCTCTCTCTATCTCCACTGTTAGATTCTCCCGACTGTTTGATCTGTCCACCTGAATTTTGGCCGAATGAAAAGAAAGACCAGTGTCTCCCGAAGCCGACTGAGTACCTCTCCTACAACGAGATCATGGGGGCACTTTTAACTGGATTTGGTTGTGTGGGCATATTTTTATCTCTACTGACATCAATCATTTTTCGGACTCATAAAGAGACTCCCATTGTTAAAGCCAACAACTCCGAGCTGAGCTTCCTGCTGCTCTTCTCCCTGACGCTGTGCTTCCTGTGCTCCCTGACCTTCATCGGCCGGCCCTCTGAGTGGTCCTGCATGCTGCGGCACACTGCGTTCGGCATCGCCTTCGTCCTCTGCATCTCTTGTGTCCTCGGGAAAACTATAGTGGTGTTAATGGCCTTCAGGGCGACACTTCCAGGCAGAAATATGATGAAATGGTTCGGTCCTGCCCAGCAGAGGCTCAGTGTTCTGAGTTTCACCCTGGTTCAGGTTGTAATTTGTGTACTTTGGCTCACAACCAACCCTCCATTCCCAAGGATGAACATGATATACTATAAAGATAAGATCATCTTAGAGTGCGCTCTGGGGTCAGCTGTCGGGTTCTGGGCTGTGCTGGGTTACATCGGACTTCTTGCTCTCTTGTGTTTTATTCTTGCTTTTTTTGCCAGGAAGCTGCCAGACAGCTTTAATGAGGCCAAACTGATCACCTTCAGCATGTTGATATTCTGTGCAGTCTGGATCACATTCATCCCGGCATATGTCAGCTCTCCTGGGAAGTTCACTGTGGCTGTGGAGATATTTGCTATTCTGGCCTCCAGCTTTGCCTTGCTGACATGCATTTTTGTTCCAAAATGCTACATTATCTTATTCAGGCCAGAACAAAACTCAAAGAGACATTTGATGGGAAAAATACCGCCAAGGACACTTTGAGCTGTAGTTTGAAAGGTGTCGAGTTAACTGCAAATAAACTAGTTTCACAGCCTGACAGATATTGTAGTAAATTATAAGTTGTGATGTGCTGAATAAAGTAAATGAACCGAATCAAGTCTTCCTCATTTTTATTCATCAACTCCACTGAGTGTAAGCAGTGTCTGAGATTTCATTAGATTGGTTTTGAATGTAGAATTTAAACACATTCAACAGAAATGTTTACACCTGTAATAGTTCATTCAATTTATTGCAGTGGAACAGACAAATAAAAAGTGTCAAGAAACAGGCTCCACTATAAGCAACTACAACTGCACTCAGTGGAGCACATACCTCCTCCAAGGCCCGACAGTCAAAGGTAACACTCTCATAAATATCAGTCCCTTAGACTTGCTAGATTTTTCTTATCAAGGTTCATTTATTATTCTCTGACAAATTAACGAAATGTTGAAAGATGCTCTGTAAAGAAAGTAAAAGAAAATTCCTGGATCCACCCTCTGATCCAGATCCGCACTAAAAATGTTTGGGTTCTCCATCGAACAACCTTTATAGTAACCGTCCTGGAGACAAAAAACCCCACAGAATTACAAACTCAATACTGTTCCTGTATATATGTGATTAGTCATTACATAAGCACCCCTTTATTATACCATGGACTTGCTAACATTGTTAAAAAATCTTTCAGAATTAATTTTTTTTTGTTTTATTCAAGAAAACAGGGTGAGGTGATTGATAAGTGGAATCACAGAGTTCTGGCCATTTACAGCTGTTTTATTAATAACACATTTATTAATGTTTATAAAATCATGTATCAGTAACTACAGCGTAAACACAACCGAAATAAAATGTCATCATTTTTATTAATAACTATATTAAAAATAAGTTTTACATGTAAAAGATAATTACATTTTAAAAAGTGACATATTCTTCAGGCAGTGTATGTGTGTGTACAAATCAGATTGAACCAATTCAATCCATAACCTCCCACGTATCCTCATCACAGAGACGTATAACCCGTTCAGCTTTTGGAGGAGCTGACCAGTTTTCTCCAGTAAATTTTTTAAGTGTTTATGCCAAAGACAAATGATAACCAGGTAAAACTGGGAACACACAATCACATATTTTTGTATTTTTTTGTTTTAGGTTATTATTGTACATCATGAAGAACGCACCTACTTGAATTTCCCTACTGCACAAAACTGTCATGGCCTTGCAGCTAAAATGAAAACAGCACTTTCTGCAGCATTGAATATGTCCTTAACTTAGGGATACACTCATTATGTTATTAGTCTTTGACTTTAGATTTTACACTTTGATTTTGTCATTTGCTGTTTTTGATTTTGAATGACATGAATTATGTATTAATTTGCTTAGATTTTTTTGTATTCGTATTTTTATTTGACCTATTATTAATATTACTTTTATTAATATTACTATTATTATTAATATTACACTGAACTGGGTTGGCCAAATTACACAGCTTGTGGACGATTGTGTAATTTGCATATTATAACACACACACACATCCTCTGTCCCGGCTGTATCAAACTTACCAATCTAAGGTCGCTGAGCCCTGTGGGAAATAAATCAACCTTTTATGAAGAGAGCACATCTACCTGCATCCAACACAGCTGTTATAAGAGCTGCACCCTCGTAAAAATAAAGTAGAGCAAACATGTGGAGAGCTTTTCTCTTGTCTTGGGTCGCTCTCTACCTGAGCCCAGTGTCTGGCTGTGAACTGTTTGCCAGGTTTGATATGCCAAGTTTGTTCAAGCAGGGAGATATAATGATCGGGGGGATTTTCCCGCTTTTCAACAAAGAGATCGGCAGCACCTATATGTTTGAAAAGGAGCCACTTGCAGTGAAGTGTGCTGGGTAAGTTGCATCTGACGTTTTTAAATCTGCAAAGCTGCAGCTCTCACATGTAAAATCTATTTCAATTGTTTTAGATTTGACCTGCGAGCTTTCCGATGGACCCAAGTGATGATATTTGCAATTGAAGAAATTAACAAAGAATCTGCTCTCCTGCCAAACATCACTCTTGGCTACAGGATCCTTAACTCGTGTGCATCTCCCACGAGCGCGTTACGTGCTGCACTAACACTGGCCAGCGGAGTTGAGGAGATGGAATCAACCTCCGCTTGTCCTCCGGCTGTATCTGCTGTCATAGCAGAGTCGGGATCGTCTCAGTCCTCAGCTGTGGCTGGAACTCTCGGACCATTTCAAGTGCCAATCGTAAGAAATGATATGTATTTGATTGATGCTTTCATAGTTTGTTTGTTGTATTTTGTTGTTTCAGACTTATTGTGGTGATATTTTCATAGGTGAGTTACTTCTCGACATGTGCCTGCCTCAGTGACAGAGCTAAATACCCTACGTTTTTCCGGACGATCCCCAGCGACTACTTCCAGGCCAAAGCTTTGGCAGCTCTGGTCAAGCGTTTTGGCTGGCAGTGGATTGGCACCATACAGTCAGACGATGCCTATGGCCGGAATGGGATCCTGGCTTTCACTGAGGAGGTTAGGAAGCTCGGGGTTTGTGTTGCATTTGTCGGGACAATTCTACGCACGTACACTTTGGATAAGATTCTGGATGTTGTGGAAATGATCAAGCAGTCAACAGTCAAAGTCATTCTGGCTTTCGTTCCTGTGATGGACTTGTATTTCTTAATGAAAGAGGTAGTGAAACAGAATATCACTGGAATTCAGTGGATCGCTAGTGAGGCCTGGATAACGGCAGCGCGACCCTCCACGCCTGAAATCTACAAAGCTTTCGGCGGAGCCCTGGGATTTGTGGTGCATAAGATGGCCATCCCGGATCTCAAACCATTTCTCACAGGCATCAACCCTTATGCAGACCCAAGTGCAGCCTTCGTGAGGAATTTCTGGGAGGTTATGGTGGGATGTCGACCCGTTTCACCCAGTGAACACACAGGATCCGAGGAAACAAATGAAAAATGCACAGGCAACGAGACATTATTATATTCCCAGCATGTGTTCTTTAAAGTCACACAGCTCAGAGTGTCCTATAATGTGTATAAAGCAGTCTATGCCATTGCACATGCCCTGCATGAGCTGGTGTTCTGCCAACCGTCCGGTAAACCATTAGGAAAACCGGTGATGCCGTGTTTGAATGTGTCAGAAATTCAGCCCAAACAGGTGAGAAATAGAGCAAAACCCACAATGTCTGCAAATAAAGTTGTATCTATGTGAAAGTTACCTTATCATTGGCCTTGAAATGTCTTCACAATTCATCATGATTTTCTCAGGTCACTGATCACCTGCAGAGGGTACATTTCAGAAATCAGTTCGGGGACGACGTGTTCTTCGATGAGAACGGAGACCCTCCGGCTTCTTATGACTTAATCAACTGGCAGCTGAGAGACGGGCACGTGCAACATGTGACAGTGGGTCATTTTGCATCTGCTGCCAAGGGTGATTATAAGCTCAGCGTCCAGGAGGAAGAGATAGTGTGGAGGATAGGGAAAAAGGTAATCATCAAAAAAAAATGTTTCATGCTTTAAGCTTGTAAATTCTAAGATATGTGTCCCATTTAATTATTGGATTATCATGTGAGTGTGTCTGCACTTTTTCCCTCAGGTTCCCACATCAGTGTGCTCTAATATCTGTCCAGTGGGAACGAGGACAGCTCAAATTAAAGGAAAACCCTCCTGCTGCTTTGATTGTATCCCCTGTGCCGATGGAACTATAGCCAACTCAACAGGTACCGATAAGCAGACTAACAAACACCATCCAGTTATAGAATTTGCTTTAAAATGTAATGTTTAATGTATCACTAAGCGACCATGACATTCTCTGCAAACATTAAATCCAGATGCATGACTCTCACTCTCTTCTTCCCCTCAACAGGTGCAGCAGACTGCACACAGTGTCCACAGGACTTCTGGTCCAGCGAGGGGAAAGACATATGCATTCCCAAAACAGTTGAATTCCTGACATATCACGAGCCGTTGGGAATAGCTATCACAGTCGTATCGCTACTGGGAGCCTCCCTGTCTCTGGCCACCATGGTGGTTTTCATCCAGTACAGAGAAACCCCGGTGGTAAAGGCCAGCAACGCTGAGCTGAGCTGCTTCCTGCTGTTCTCTCTTTTCTTGTGTTTCCTCTGTCCCCTCACTTTCATCGGCCGGCCCATGGTCTGGACATGCATGCTCCGCCACACAGCCTTCGGCGTGACGTTCGCGCTCTGCATTTCCTGCGTCTTAGGAAAAACAATTGTTGTCGTCACAGCTTTCAAAGCCACGTTTCCTGGCAACAAAGTAGCGGGAAAGTTTGGTCCTGCGCAGCAAAGAATCATAGTTTGCTCCTGCACTTTAATTCAGATTTTGATTTGTATACTGTGGCTTAAGTTAAATCCCCCTTTCCCAGACATGGTTTTCAGATACAGCAATAAGAAGATTGTTTTGGAGTGTAACACAGGCTCTGAAGCTGCTTTCTACGCAGTGCTGGGATATATCGGGTTCCTGGCAATAATTTGTCTGGTCCTGGCATTTCTAGCCAGAAAGTTACCCGACAACTTCAATGAAGCCAAATTCATCACCTTCAGCATGTTGATATTCTGTGCGGTCTGGATCACCTTCATCCCAGCATACGTCAGCTCCCCTGGGAAGTTCACCGTAGCTGTGGAAACTTTTGCAATTTTGTCTTCAGCATTTGGTTTATTAATTTGTATCTTTGCACCGAAATGCTACATAATATTGATCAAACCAGAGAAAAACACCAAGAAACATGTCATGGCAAAAAACTGAACAAGAATATATGATATATAGAATATATGCTGCTGTTGCTTCCAACTCTTATATAATATACTGAAGAATTAAACATGGCTTTTCATCATTTCGTCTGAATTTACATCTGTAAAAGTAATAAATGTTCCGTTCATAATATGACATTGTGAAATACACAATACAGTGTGTAAGTTATGTTTTGCAGGTGGAACCACTGGATGGGAATGTTTACTATGATCTTAATCAATTATTACAGAATTTATCATTTATTTGTGATTTAACTGATTAATTACTATATAATTATTATTGAATCATTGTAATTTGAGCTGTTAAGTTTATTATTTATTATTTTATTATTTTATATTTATTATGTCATAACATAATAGTACATTATAATAGCACTTTGTAAATCAAATGTTTAACAGGTAAGTGTGTTGTTTGCAGACAAACAACCTAGCAAGAATATTAGTTACAATATCTTTGACACACTTTGTAAAATGCATGCATATACATTTTATATATGATTGACAATTAATAATTCAATGATTACTATTACATACAATAGTACAGACAGGTAATTGTCATGTTTAAAGTACATTTAAAGATGATTTGTTTGAAAACTCACTTTAATTGACTCATTTCACCCATACATTTTCATAATCAAACCAAACATATTTTGTGTCACTCGATTATTTAGGCGCTTGCAAACAATAAAATAAAAACTTAAAATGGAAAAAAGTAAAAACAAGTCTTTGAGTATTTTTTTTTAACTTCAAATGAAACATACAATAAAGCTACAACTTTTTTAAATCAAAGTCTAAATGATGATGTGACACTAAAGCTCATCTTCCTTTTTTCACCTCCTGTATATGAAAAGTGTCCAGTGATGCAATTCAATTCCACTTTATTTGTATAGCGCCAAATCATGACATACATTATCTCAAGGCACTTTACATAGAAGGTACAGAATGATAGAGAAACCCAACAGTTCTCAGCACAGGGCAAACAATCAAAGCAGCAGTGAGGCTCTGTCGGACGTCTGGCCTGTCTTCTACCAGCAGGGCACGGAGCGCTGCACAGAGATACAGGCTCCTGCACAGACACCAGATAAAGGATGTGTGATAGAGAAAGTGCTGCATGTGGAAGCCTTGTATGAACGTGTGTGAGTGGGTGGATGACAAAACTGTACAGTGAAGCTCTTTGAGTGGTTAACAAGACAAGAAAAGTGCTTTATATGAATACAGACCATTTACCAAATACAGACCATAAATATAAATCTGACCACACGTTTTGGCCTCTCACCACCAAACATTTGTGTCATGATCAGAGTCCAAGCCTGACCAGCTCCATGTGTCAATATTTCCTCAGTGTCATAGCGCCACCTACTGATTCGCCATGAAACAGGAAGTACTTTGTAAATCCACTCTGCATTATCCAACCGGCCCCCAAATTCTAACCTATGATCACAAACCTGACCTGAACAGCTCCATATATTAATATTAATTCAGGGTCATGGCGCCACCTACTGATCAGTGTGAAAATTAAGTTGTTGTAACATTGTCCAATTGACACAAAATTGCTCACGCTACATCAGAGCCCCGATTTGAACAGATCTATTAGTCTGTATGTAATAATAGTGATGGCACCACCTACTGGCAACAGGAAGTAAGCTTTGTTTTACAACTATCATTCGATTTACATAAAATTTTCACTGTGTGATCTGCAATTGATAGCGTGAACAGTAATGCGCAATTAGCAGGCAAGGATCGACGTCTCGTGACGGACGCAGGAAGTGAAGCGTTTATCCTTCCTGCAGTGCGCAAAACACATGCAACGCGGAGCCGTGTGCCAGGTCGCCGATCGCTCTCTCCACCAACAGCAACAGGTCCCAAGTTGCGTGTGCTCGGGCCCGTTCAGTGCTACAACGTAGCCCTAGTTATTATTATTGTTATTGTTGTTAATAACTAAAACTATATAACTAATAACTATAAATAAAAGACGACGGCTCTGTTGAGATCGTAAACATCGGTCAATTTGACACATCTCTGCCAGAGGGGCAGAAATTCAAACTAAAAGACAACACCAGGATAGTTTGGGGAGGAAACAGTATCGAGGTGAAGTGACCATCTGTCTAATTAATTCTCCCAGCTGAATTATAATGTTTTCCTACAGTGCATTTAGGTGCATTTATGAATTTTCTCACGTTGTGTTTTCTCTAATCAGGTGCCGAGGTCTGTTTGCAGAGAGCCGTGTCCCCCAGGGACTCGAAAGGCGATAAACAAGCGTAAACCTGTGTGCTGCTTCGACTGCTTTGAGTGCCCCGAGGGGACAATTAGTAATGAGACAAGTGAGACAGAAAATGAATTCATTCATGTTTGCAGTAGAAACAAAAAAGGAATGAAATGCATGATTTAAAATCTCTCTCTTTATCTCCACTGTTAGATTCTCCCGACTGTTTGATCTGTCCACCTGAATTTTGGCCGAATGAAAAGAAAGACCAGTGTCTCCCGAAGCCGACTGAGTACCTCTCCTACAACGAGATCATGGGGGCACTTTTAACTGGATTTGGTTGTGTGGGCATATTTTTATCTCTAATGACATCAATAATTTTTCTGACTCATAAAGAGACTCCCATTGTTAAAGCCAACAACTCTGAGCTGAGCTTCCTGCTGCTCTTCTCCCTGACGCTGTGCTTCCTGTGCTCCCTGACCTCTGGCCTCCAGCTTTGCCTTGCTGACATGCATGTTTGTTCCAAAATGCTACATTATCATATTCAGGCCAGAACAAAACTCAAAGAGACATTTGTTGGGAAAAATACCGCCAAGGACACTTTGAGCTGTAGTTTTAAAGGTGTCGAGTTAACTGCAAATAAACTAGTTTCACAGCCTGACAGATATTGTAGTAAATTATAAGTTGTGATGTGTTGAATAAAGTAAATGAACCGAATCAAGTCTTCCTCATTTTTATTCATCACCTCCACTGAGTGTAAGCAGTGTCTGAGATTTCATTAGATTGGTTTTGAATGTAGAATTTAAACACATTCAACAGAAATATTTACGCCTATAATAGTTTATTCAATTTACTGCAGTGGAACAGACAAATAAAAAGTGTCAAGAAACAGGCTCCACTATAAGCAACTACAACTGCACTCAGTGGAGCACATATCTCCTCCAAGGCCCGACAGTCAAAGGTAACACTCTCATAAATATCAGTCCCTTAGACTTGCTAGATTTTTCTTATCAAGGTTAATTTATTATTCTCCGACAAATTAACGAAATGTTGAAAGATGCTCTGTAAAGCAAGTAAAAGAAAATTCCTGGATCCACCCTCTGATCCAGATCCGCATTAAAAATGTTTGGGTTCTCCATCGAACAACTTTTATAGTAACCGTCCTGGAGACAAAAAACACAGAATTACAAACTCAATACCGTTTCTGTATATATGTGATTAGTCATTACAGAAGCACCCCTTGATTATACCATGGACTTGCTAACATTGTTAAAAAATCTTTCAGAATTAAATTTGTATTGTTTTATCCAAGAAAACAGGGTGAGGTGATTGATAAGTGGAATCACAGAGTTCTGGCCATTTACAGCTGTTTTATTACTAACACATTTATTAATGTTTATAAAATCATGTATCAGTAACTACAGCGTAAACACTACCGAAATAAAATGTCATCATTTTTATCAATAACTATATTAAAAATAAGTTTTACATGTAAAAGATAATTACATTTTAAAAAGTGACATATTCTTCAGGCAGTGTATGTGTGTGTACAAATCAGATTGAACCAATTCAATCCATAACCTCCCACGTATCCTCATCACAGAGACGTATAACCCGTTCAGCTTTTGCAGGAATTGACCAGTTTTCTCCAGTAAATTTTAAAAGTGTTTATGCCAAAGACAAATGATAAGCAGGTAAAACTGGGAACACACAATCACATATTTTTGTATTTTTTTGTTTTAGGTTATTATTGTACATCATGAAGAACGCACCTACTTGCATTTCCTTACTGCACAAAACATTCATGGCCTTGCAGCTAAAATTAAAACAGCACTTGTTTTGCAGCATTGAATATGTCCTTAACTTAGGGATACACTCATTATGTTATTAGTCTTTGATTTTACATTTTTTTGTATTCGTATTTTTATTTGTCCTATTATTATTATTACTGTTACTATTATTATTATTATTATTATTATTATTATTATGACACTGAACTGGGTTGGCCAAATTACACAGCTTGTGGACGATTGTGTAATTTGCATATTATAACACACACACACATCCTCTGTCCCGGCTGTATCAAACTTACCAATCTAAGGTCGCTGAGCCCTGTGGGAAATAAATCAACCTTTTATGAAGAGAGCACATCTACCTGCATCCAACACAGCTGTTATAAGAGCTGCACCCTCGTAAAAATAAAGTAGAACAAACATGTGGAGAGCTTTTCTCTTGTCTTGGGTCGCTCTCTACCCGAGCCCAGTGTCTGGCTGTGAACTGTTTGCCAGGTTTGATATGCCAAGTTTGTTCAAGCAGGGAGATATAATGATCGGGGGGATTTTCCCGGTTTTCAACAAAGAGATCGGCAGCACCTATATGTTTGAAAAGGAGCCACCTGCAGTGAAGTGTGCTGGGTAAGTTGCGTCTGACGTTTTAAACCTGCAAAGCTGCAGCTCTCACATGTAAAATCTATTTCAATTGTTTTAGATTTGACCTGCGAGCTTTCCGATGGACCCAAGTGATGATATTTGCAATTGAAGAAATTAACAAAGAATCTGCTCTCCTGCCAAACATCACTCTTGGCTACAGGATCCTTAACTCGTGTGCATCTCCCACGAATGCGTTACGTGCTGCACTAACACTGGCCAGCGGAGTTGAGGAGATGGAATCAACCTCCGCTTGTCCTCCGGCTGTATCTGCTCTCATAGCAGAGTCGGGATCGTCTCAGTCCTTAGCTGTGGCTGGAACTCTCGGACCATTTCAAGTGCCAATCGTAAGAAATGATATGTATTTGATTGATGCTTTCATAGTTTGTTTGTTGTATTTTGTTGTTTCAGACTTATTGTGGTGATATTTTCATAGGTGAGTTACTTCTCGACATGTGCCTGCCTCAGTGACAGAGCTAAATACCCTACGTTTTTTCGGACGATCCCCAGCGACTACTTCCAGGCCAAAGCTTTGTCAGCTCTGGTCAAGCGTTTTGGCTGGCAGTGGATTGGCACCATACAGTCAGACAATGCCTATGGCCGGAATGGGATCCTGGCTTTCACTGAGGAGGTTAGGAAGCTCGGGGTTTGTGTTGCATTTGTCGGGACAATTCTACGCACGTACACTTTGGATAAGATTCTGGATGTTGTGGAAATGATCAAGCAGTCAACAGTCAAAGTCATTCTGGCTTTTGTTCCTGAGGGGGATTTTTATCCCTTGATGAAAGAGGTAGTGAAACAGAATATCACTGGAATTCAGTGGATCGCTAGTGAGGCCTGGATAACGGCAGCGCGACCCTCCACGCCTGAAATCTACAAAGCTTTCGGCGGAGCCCTGGGATTTGTGGTGCATAAGATGGCCATCCCGGATCTCAAACCATTTCTCACAGGCATCAACCCTCACGCAGACCCAAGTGCCGCCTTCGTGAGGAATTTCTGGGAGGTTATGGTGGGCTGTCGACCCGTTTCACCCGGTGAACACACAGGATCCGAGGAAACAAATGAAAAATGCACAGGCAACGAGACATTATTATATTCCCAGCATGTGTTCTTTAATGTCACACAGCTCAGAGTGTCCTATAATGTGTATAAAGCAGTTTATGCCATTGCACATGCCCTGCATGAGCTGGTGTTCTGCCAACCGTCCGGTAAACCAGGAGGAAAACCGGTGATGCCGTGTTTGAATGTGTCAGAAATTCAGCCCAAACAGGTGAGAAATAGAGCAAAACCCACAATGTCTGCAAATAAAGTTGTATCTATGTGAAAGTTACCTTATCATTGGCCTTGAAATGTCTTCACAATTCATCATGATTTTCTCAGGTCACTGATCACCTGCAGAGGGTACATTTCAGAAATCAGTTCGGGGACGACGTGTTCTTCGATGAGAACGGAGACCCTCCGGCTTCTTATGACTTAATCAACTGGCAGCTGAGAGACGGGCACGTGCAACATGTGACAGTGGGTCATTTTGCATCTGCTGCCAAGGGTGATTATAAGCTCAGCGTCCAGGAGGAAGAGATAGTGTGGAGGATAGGGAAAAAGGTAATCATCAAAAAAAAATGTTTCATGCTTTAAGCTTGTAAATTCTAAGATATGTGTCCCATTTAATTATTGGATTATCATGTGAGTGTGTCGGCACTTTTTTTCCCCTCAGGTTCCCACATCAGTGTGCTCTAATATCTGTCCAGTGGGAACGAGGACATCTCACTCTCTTCTTCCCTCAACAGGTGCAGCAGACTGCACACAGTGTCCACAGGACTTCTGGTCCATGAGAAAGACAGGCATTCCCCAAAACAGGTTGAATTCTGACACATCACGAGCCGTTGGGAATAGGCTATCACAATCGTCTCGCTACTGCAGATTCCCTGGTTCTCTTGGGCCACCATGGTGGCTTCATCAGAGTACAGTGAAACCCCTGGTGGTAAGGCCAGCAACGCGACATTTTTGAGCTGAGCTTCTGTTGTTCTCTTTTCTTGTGCTTCTCTGTCTCACTACCTGCTTTCTGGCCCATGGAGGCCCACGATGCATGCCCGCCAGGCTTCTGGCGCGATTAAGCTGGTTTGCATTTTCGTGTCTTAGGAAAACACTGTTATCATTACGAGTTTCACACGCTTCTTATAACAAGGCAGAAGGCATGTCGGTCTCATATAAAGAATCATAGTTTACCTCCTGCACCTTTTAATTCAGGATTTTGACTGGCATTGTGGCTATTAAATCCTTTTCCGACATGTTTCGATACACAATATTGAAGACTACTTGGCGTGGGGCATTATGGTTTCTAGGTTAGTTTCTTCTACTTAAAGTTGTCAGGGATGACATCTGGTTCCCTTGGCACACTTCATATTCATCTCGGCATTGCCGCCAGAAAGTTACCCTAATAACTAATGAAGCCACCACTTCACATGTTGATATTCAGTGGTCTTGATCAGATTTCTTCTATCCCAGCACGTCAGCTCCCCGGGAAGTTCTACCGTAGCTGTGGAAACTTTTGCAATGGTCTTCAGCATTTGGTTTATTAATTTGTATCTTTGCACCGAAATGCTACATAATATTGATCAAACCAGAAAAAACACCAAGAAACATGTCATATAAACTGAACAAGAATATATGATACATAGAATATATACTGCTGTTGCTTCCTCCAACCTTTAGTACATAATTAAAGAAATTAAAACATGGCTTTTTCACTCATTATCAGCCTGGAATTTATATCCAGAGCACAAATGCACCTGCCTATAATATGACATTGTGAAATGACATTGTAAGTCACAGTGTGTGTTATGTTTATGCAGGGCAGCAACCAATTTTCAGGATGAGAAATGCCAATATGATCCAACTAATTGAGTTATAGAACTTATCATTTATTTAAAGATCAAACTGATTAAAATAATACATAACCACATGAACTCGCCAGCAATTGAGCTTGTTATTTACTATTTATTTATTTCAGACATCTATATTTATCATTAAATAACGACAATAGCTACATTATAACAGTACTTTTGTAACCTCAAATGGTTTTAACAGTAAGCGCACCACAGACAAACAACTTGGAAGTATTGAATATTAGTTACAAATATCTTTAATACACCAGGTAAAATTGCATACATAAAGAATTTAGTATATGATTATAATTAATAATTCCCACCAATGATTACTGCATTGATGATTACAGGAAGTAATATGTAGATGTAATTTGTCATGTTTAAAGACATTTGAAGATGATGATTTGTTTGAAAACTCACTAATTGACCCATTTCAACGAGCACATTTATAATCAAACCAAAAATATTTTGTATCACTGATTATTTAGGAATGCAAACAATAAAATGAAAAACTTAAAATAAAAATTGAACAAGTTCTTTGAGTACTTTTAACTTCAAATGAACATACAATAAAGCTACAACTTGTTTAATCTAAAGTTTAAATGATGTGACATTTAAAAGCTCATCTCTCCTTTTAATTTCTGTATATGAAAAGTGTCCATAGTGATGCAACTAATTCTAATTTGATTGGTATAGTGCCACCATGACATTATCTCAAGGCACTTACATAGAAGTTGATATAATGATAGAGAAACCAAGTAAATTGAAGTTCTCATTAGCACAGGTAAACAACTGTAAGCAGCAGTGAGGCTCTATCGGACGCCTGGCCTGTCTTACTAGCAGGGCACTGAGCGC
The DNA here is from genome assembly GCF_022539355.2 of Hippoglossus stenolepis. NCBI lineage: Eukaryota > Metazoa > Chordata > Actinopteri > Pleuronectiformes > Pleuronectidae > Hippoglossus > Hippoglossus stenolepis. The sequence continues at coordinate 9,473,677 of NC_061486.1, read as the reverse complement.
TGCACAGAGATACAGGCTCTGTGACAGACACTAGAACTTAAATTAAGATTTAATTTGGCACCACAGATGACTTTGGTCTCAGAAGAAATCAAAATCACTTTTAGAGACACATGGATGAAAGGCTAAACCCTTCTAAGACAACATAACACAGCTGTTAACCAGATCACATGAACAGTGTCTAGGGATTCTTTTTTGTTGGGATTACTCTGATTATATGCACTCTTTGACATTTGACCAAAGAACATCTGTAAGTTCACAGCTGACTTGTGTTCATATTCTGAGTTCTTGTAAGTTTCTTATTAACAGAAACTGATCCTCAGACAAATGGTTTTTTTTTTCCTGCCTGCATAAGCCTCCGATGTGATTGTTTCACCTGTTTGTGCCATCTTCTAGTTTGTCATCAGTTCACTGTATTTGGTCGCTTCCTACTTTCTTGGTTCCTTTGTTCAGGGCTGTCTGTTTAGTCGCTGCCTGTTTTGTCGCCTTAATCCTCAGTCCATCCTGGTTTGTTTCTCCCAGACAGTTTACTTTTATCGTTTGCTTTTAATTTGTGTTTTAATAAATCTCAGTATTTCTTTTTATTGACCTGCCCCTGTCAACTCCTTGTGATTTAGTCCACTGCACACCACATTTCCTTGAAACGATTTCTATATTTGATCATGCTCTTTTACCCATACTGATTTAGAAAGAGAGGAAACAAAAAGAAATGTGGTGTGTTTAGAAACTGCTGAAAACATGCTTATGCTAAAGTTACTATTGGTGGAAAAGATTATTTCATCTGAGAATCTATAAACTCAGAAAGTTAATTTATGATATTGCTGCAGAGCTCTATAGTGGACATGGCAGATTCACATCTAGCAGGCATAAGACGATCTGGTTTGTAGCCGTTTTTTTTTGTGTCTAATTATGACAAAGTTTGATGATTGTCCATGCTAAAAAGAAACCATAAAATTCAATCACTAACAGGATTCTATGGTCATTTAACACCTGGACGAAAACACAATGAAATTAGTTCTTACTTGTTTTCACCACTAAATCATCCAACCCTAAATTATTAATCATTGTTATATGACTTGATAATAAGGTGTGACAAAGTTTTAATATTTTTAATGTGGTTTCTCAATTGGTATCTAAGTCCTCCTGACTTACATCACTTCCTGCAATAGGTGTTCAGGCACTAATGATGACGCTACACATAACAGGGAAGGTCCTGTATTATATAAATGATCGCAAAACCATTGAAATTATGGAGGAGATACGAGGGCACCTGACTTCCTTGGCTAGAGAATGGTCTATTTTCCATTATTAAATGTCTGGGGGCAAACGCTCTCAACTCCGTACTTCGTCCCTTCTTCACAACCAGTAAATCAAGAACACTTGACAAAAACACATGAAATGTGTGTAGTTTCCTTCTGTTCACTTTTCTGTTACCTGTCGATGAGTGGACAACGACGCTGCAGCGCTGTCCAACAGATAACTTTTGCCCTGGGGTGAAACCAGCTGAGCTAAGGAGGATTTTGAATGTGACGAGGAAATCACAGTTTGTGTCGTCAGTTTGAAAGCCATATGAGTAACTCGAAAGTGCTGTGTTTGGGAAATAATGATTTCAGCACCAGGTTATTTGAGCCAAAATGAGATTGTTGTTCTAGATCGATGTCCCTGAAAACAAAACCAATCAATTTGAGATCTTGAACAAGAGAGTGAACATAAATTGCAGGTGGAACTATCGTATATTTATTTTCCTCCACTACTCTGCAACAGACTGAGAAAAAGGGATTATTATGAACTGCCTACCCAGTGTCATATCTCACAGCACTTTGTTGATGGTTTACTTAAATTATGATGAGAAGATATACTAATTTTTCTATGCAGAATTTCTGCATTCTCTCATAATATGGCTTTTTCTTTCAAATAACCAGATTAATATCACCATACAATGACCTACAATTTTGAAAATTTGAAGGAAAACATCAACTTTTTCTTCATCACGAACTGAAGGGTCGCTGTAGGCCTGGGAGGCGTCAAGATGGGCTTGATTCTGCCTCTCATTCCACACATGCCAAGGCGCCACAGGGTGAAGACATCTGAGCCCGAGAAGACAGCTAACGCACAATGATGTACCATCGGTGGAGCCCGATTTGAAAAGATCTTATTAGTCTTCGGTGGCGTAATAATAGGGATGCCATCTACCGGCAACAGAAGTAAGCTTTGTTTTACAACTAATATTCATCATATATTAAAATTTTTCGCTATGTGATCTGGCAATTGATTGGTGTGGAAACTGTAATGGGCAATTAGCAGGCAAGATCGACGTCTCGTGACGGACGCAGGAAGTGAAGCGTTTATCCTTCCCGCGAGGCCAAAACATAACGCTTGAGCCGCTGGCGGTCACCAGATCGCTTCCACCAGCGTGCAACATGCCCGCCAGCTATACCGGCCGGTTCAGTGCTACAACGAGCCCTAGTTATTACTAATACGACATATTGGTGATGGTTATTACATTATTATAAATATTGTTTTATTGTTATTGTTTTTATTACCTTGATATGTTTTTAGAGATCCACTACTGGCAAACATCTGTAATTTGATTCTGCAACGTGCTTAAACAGACAAGCAGCACAACGAAACAACTCTCTCCACAATGGGGGACAGATATTTTGATAATCCGCGCAGATCCTCAGAGAACAGGTAAATCAGTTCTGTCTCCTACACACTCACAAATGGCTTCAGAAGTGCAGCACTGCTAAGAATAATCTCATGGGAATTGCATACGGCCCATTATTGCTGTTTCTTCTTCCTTATGGTACAAAGAAACACTATAAAATGCTGTCTAGTCAGAGTTGTCAGGGAAGGAAATGAGGAAGGACTTCATGAGGTTGATCACTTATCCTCTTCTACCTGCTGGCAGGGATAAGTTTCAAACAAACGCAAAATGATCGGCGGTAAATATAGTCCAGAGTTTCGAAGATGGTGATCTCATTATCGAGGAGTTGCTGACTACCACACTAACTGACTTGACAATGTATTACCACGCATTGCCGTATACATACTGCAAAAGTATGAATGTAAAACCTGTGTATGTTTCTTTAGTGTGAAAGTGACCAGCCTAATTTCTGTCATTTATTAATAATGAACAATACTTGCAGGGGGAGGCTGGAATGACAGGGAAACTGAAGTTTCTGCTTGTGGATAGTGGAGGAAAGTTTGCTATGCAGATCAACAGAGATACTAAGCCCTCTGATTATCTGCCACAGGCTGTGGCCTGGCCAGGGAGGAGAACCTGATTTTGAGCAAATGGGTCAAACCATGACCAAAGGGCTGCTTGATCAGATACATGCCTCTGTCATTCTCCTCCGAGGCAGAGGCAAAGACATAAACATCATACCAGCCCGGCTATCCATTCCACAGCGGAGGATGATCAGAAATAACTGATTATTCAGCTTCAGATCTTTGAAGAAACGTTTATTCTGCCTTAAACAGGTTAACATGTTTTTTCTTTGAAGTGGCTTGATCTTCTCCCACTGTGCTTGTTTATGACAGTGCTGCAGTTCCCCACATTCTTCTAGAACTGCTTCCAGTGACTCAGCTTTCCTAAATCATTTAGGGTCTTTGGTGGCTCATGAAATACTTGACTGGCGCTGTGGGATCATTTATTCTCAGGCGTACCAGAAGAAGGTACAACTGATTTATAAGGTTGATGAAAAGAGTAAGATATAAAGAATACACCGTTACCTTACTCAAAGACATGTAAAATTTCCTTGGTTGTGGAGGTTTCCTGAGGAACTGTCCAAGGTGGATCCTGCAGCTTATTCCCATCTCCTTCACTCGTGGGAAATCGTTCTGTCAGAAAGAGAGAAGAGCAACATCACCGAGCGAATGGTTGAAGCGCAAGAGGCTTGACTACCTAACAGACGTGGCTCCAGATGGTTGTTTGCAGGCGATGGCCGCCCTCCTCAGGCTCCATCCCAGGTCTTGCTGAATCTATCAGCTTTAAACCCTCTGACGAACGACAGAGGTGCCAAGGGAAGAAGATTTCCTGGGAGTCGTTTTTGACTCTGGTGGCTTCTCCACAAATAATTTGCTTAGATGTTATATTTCTTAAGTACAGAAGATCTCAGTGAACTTCAGTGACTACACAGACGGAAACATTTAGGTCACAGAATAATTTGTACAAAGCTGCATTTGGTGGCGTATGCTATTCACTTTCTGATTATCATAATGTCACAATGGCTTCAACTAACTACTTTGGAAACCAGTAGACTAAAGACCAAGTTCACCTAAAATTATAAGTTCTGGTATATTTATCACAGGCATAAAGATATCATTGATACATGGCCTTACTTGATGTTAATGCAAAACTTTTGATGATTTGAAACATCAGGCACAAATCTGACCTTGGTTTCTTTGAACATAAGAAATGTCCTGATTGTCCTCTTACAGTAAAAGTTGGAGTACCATTTTCATGACGGAATCAACAACCACACATGAGAGGGCCATGCTTGAGTGAAATCGTGAGACTCAGTTGCCCAGCATGACTGATAACTAAGTAAAATAAAAGATTGTAACGGTGGCTGCTCTGTTGGAGACTGGCAACACGCTGACTTGACAATGCCTCGCGCTGAGGGAAATCATGGGGTCTAAAAGACAACACCAGGAGCTGGGAGGCACAAAGATCATGTGAAATGACTATCTGTCTAATTGAATCTCCCAGCTGAATTATAGTGTTCTTCCATATGCATTTAGAAGATATTTATGAATTTTTCATTGTGTTTCTTTCTTGAACAGGTGCTTAGTGTCTGTTTAGGAGAGTTGTCCCCAGGACTATATGAGCAGCATGATAAACCTGTAAATGCTTGAGATTGTTTGAGTGCTGGGAGGGGACAAATTTAGTAATGAGACAAGAGACAGAAAATGAATTATCCATGTTTGTAGTAGAAACAAAAAGAAATGCATTTTGTTTAAAAATCTCTCTCTCTCTTATCTCTAATTGTTGATTCTCCCTGATTGTTTCTGACTTGGTCTCACCCCTAATCCTTTGGGCCGAATGAAAATATACACTGCGCCCTGAAGCCGACTGGAGTACCTCTGCACAACGAGATCTGTGGCACTTTAACTGATTTAGCCAGGCATATTATCTCTATCGACATCAATCATTTTCGACTCCATGCGGAGATTCCCTGCATTGTTAAAGCCAACAACTCCCGGAAAGTTTTGCTCTGCTGCTCTTCTCCCTGGACGCCAGCTTCCTGCAGCTCCCGACCTCTGCCATCGCCGGCCCTCTGATTGGTCCTGCACGCGGCGGCACACACTGGTGTGTTCGGCATCGCCTCTTCGGCCCCTCTCTGCATCTCTTGTGTCCCCCGGGAAAGTCTGATATAGTGGGCGTTAATTTATTCTCTATATGAACACTTGCGCAGAAACAGGATGAAAAATGGAAATCATCTGCCCAGCAGATAGCCTGAAGAGCCTCTGAGCTTCAACCTTGGTTCTCAGGTTGCACCTAGTATTTGTCACAACCAACCCTCTCCATTCAAGGATGAACATGAGACACACAAAGATACACTATCTTAGAGTGCCTGGGTCATTGTTTGCCCTAATACAGCCACACATCGACTTTCAGGTTTCTGTGTTTTATTCTTGGCTTTTGCCAGGGAAGTTTGCCAGACAGTTTTAACAGAGGCCAAACTGATCTCACCTTCACATGGATACCCAGTGCAGTCTTGGACTAATATTCATCCTGGCACATGTCAGCTCTCCTGGGAAGTCCACTGTACTGGGTGGAGATATTTGCCATTCTGGCCTCCAGCTTTGCCTCCCTTGTCAGACATGCATTTTTATTCCAAAATGCTATTATTATCTTATGTCTGAAAGGCTTAGGAAATAACTGCAAGAGACATTTGATGGGAAAATACCACTAAGACACTTTGAGCTGTAGTTTGTTATTGAAGTTAATTTCTGGGTACTTAACCATTACAGTCTTCCTGATGGGAGGATATTGTGAGGGCAATTATAAGTTGTGATGCTGAATAAAAAGTGAATGATCCGAACTGCCTTCCTCATTTATTCACGATCCCAATTGAGTGTGGGCGAAAGTGCGTCTTTGAGATTTATTGATTGGTTTGAATGTAGAATTAAACACATTCAACAGAAATGTCACTTACTAATAACTGAATAATTTATTGCAGTGGAACAGACAACAAAAAGTGTCAAGAACATACCCATCATAGATAATTCATAATCAATTTAGCAGAGCACATAACTCCTCCAATACCGACAGTCAAAGAACACTACAAATACAGGTCCTTTTTAGAGACTTGTTTCTGATTTTTTTTTCTTAGATAAGATCAATTAATTATTCTCTGACAAATCAACGAAAATGTTGAAAGATGCTCTGTCTCGCAACGATAAAGAAAGTTAAAGAAATTCCTGATCCACTGATCCTGGATCTTATTAAAATGAAATAGTCTTCTTCAATGTTTGATAGGCAAACAAAAATAACAGAATTACAAACTCAATACCGTTTCTGATGATATGGTGATTAGTCATTACAGAAGCACTTTGATTATAACAATGCTATGATCTGTTAACATTGAAAGGGAAAATCGAATTTATGATTGATACAAAATCACAGAGTTATGACATTGTACAGCCGTTTTATTAATAATACTGATGTTTATAGCAATCATATCAGGTTATGGCACGTAAAAACACTATTGAAAATAGTTATCGAGCATCATGAAGTAAAAAAATGGGTTTACATGTGTAAACGAAAGCTGTATTTTTTAAAAGCATATTTCTTTTTTCTAGGCAGAGATCAAACCAATCAACCACAACCTTCCCACGTATCCTCATCACAGACGTATAACCAGTTTTCTTGTGCAGTTCCTTACTGCACAAAACTGTAATGGCCTTGCAGCTAAAATGAAAACAGCACTTTCTGCATTGAATTACGTCCTAAATTTAGGATACACCGTCATGTTATTGAATCCTGCATTTTAGACTATCAATAGCCTGCAATAGTTGAAAACCTTCTCCTGTTGCTTGATTGTCCCGTGGTTGATGGAAATCCAGTGTTTCAACCCCAAACAGGTACTAGACACGCTACGATCAACAACACTCATCCAGTGTTGCAGAATCATTTAAATGACTGTTTGTTGCATTACTGGATACTTCATGATTATTCTCACAAACATTAAACTGATGGCACGACTCTCACCTTCTTCTTCCCCTCAACAGGCGCAGCAGACTGCACAGGCAAATCACAGGACTTCTGGTCCGCCGAGGGGTGAGACATACGCATTCCAAACTTGTTGACTCCCTTTGACATATCACGAAACGCTGGAACAGCTATCACAGTCGACGCTACTGGAGCCTCCTGTCTCTACCACCATGGTGGTTTTCATCCAGCGTTGAAACTCTGGTGTAGGCAACGCTGGTTGGTTTGCTCTACCGTTCTCTTTTCTTAAGCTTCTCCGTCCCTCACTTTCATCGGCCGCCCACTGAGATGCACACTCACGACACAGCTCTTCTCGCTTGATCGGCTCACGCTGGCATTTCCTGCGTCTTAGGAAAACAATTGTCGTTGTCACTAGCTTTCAAAGCACAGTTTCATGGCAACATAGTATGAAAGTTTGTCCTGGCAGCAAGAATCATAGTTTGCCCTGCACTTTAATTCAGATTTGATTTGTATACTGTTGTTGAACCCCTCTGGGACATGGTTTTTAGACACAGGCAATACAGATTTGATGTGGTTAGAGGCTCTGCTAGGCTGTTTTTTGATGCACAGAGGTTGGATACGGTTCTGCAACATCAGGATCTGTCCCTGCATTTGTTGAGTTACTGACAACTTCAATGAATAAATTCACCCTTCAGCATGCTGATATTCTGTGCTGTCTGATTTGACTTCTATCCCAGTGATCAGCTCTGGGTTCATCAGAGCTGTGGAAAACTTTTTGGTGAATTGTCTTCTTACTTGTTTATTAATTTGTATCTTTAACTAATGCTTGAAAGATATACTTGATCAAATCCAGAGCAGAAAACACCAAGAAACATGTCATGGCAAAAAAACTGAACAAGAATATATGATATATAGAATATATGCTATTAAGCCCAACTCTTATATATAATATAATTGGTATTAAATTAAACATGGACTTACTCATTTGTCTGAATTTACATCTATAGAAGTGCTTAATAAATGTTCCAGTTCACAACACATTGCAAACAGAGAATACAGTGTGTGTTATGTTTGCAGGTAAAGTTTCACTGGATGGAATGTTTACTATGATCTTAATCAATTATTAATTTATCATTTATTTGTGATTTATCCACTTGTAATGACTATTATAATATTGAATCATTGTAATTTGAGCTGTTGTTATTATTTGTGTTATTTTATTATTCTATATTTATTATGTGTCAGCAACATAATAAATATACATATATAATTTTTGTAATCAAATTGTTTAAGAGATGTGCTGTTTGAGACAAACAACCTCGGCAAGAATATTAGGTTGATAATTATCTCGACACACTTCTTCTTGTAGAAATGTACTTATCAATTTATATATTACTGACAAATTAACATTAATTATCAATGATTAGTATTATACATAGTACAGACATAATTGCCAAGGCTTAGAAAAGTGATATTTAAAAATATGACACGTCGAACCATCATGAATTGACCTATTTACCTCCAGATACACATTTTCATGAATCAAACCGTACTGATTAGTGTCATCGACATTATTTAAAGCGCTGCAAACAATAAAATAAACTTAAAATGAAAAATAAATGTCTTGACATTTTATTTAATGAAATTGATACAATGGTAAAGCTATAACTTTTTAAATCAAAGTCTGAAATTTAGATTAATATGGACACTAAAGCTCACCTCCTTTTCACCTCCTTGTGATGGTGGAAAGGGCAAGTGTCCAGTGATGGTCTAATTCCACCTTATTGTATAGCGCCAAATCATACAGATATCTCAAGGCACTCAAGATAGAAAGCTACAGAAATTGATATGAAAACCCAATGGTGCTCTCACAGCACAGGCAAAACAATCAAAGCTTACAGTGAGGCTCGCCTGACGGCTTCTGGGTTTGTCTTTCTACTATAGGTACTTGAGCTACACAGGAGATACAGGTTCTTGTAATACTAATTGAACTTTAAATTAAGATTTAATTCTGCACGACAGATGACTTCTATCCTGTGAAGAAATCAAAATCACTTTAGGAGACATATGACAGAAAGGCCAAACTTTACGTACAATAAACATAAATACAGCTTCTTAATCATGATCACATGAACAGAGTTTAGATGACTTGTTGACACTTTGATTAAAGGTACTCCTGGTTATTTGACTATTACCTGTGCTTCCATAAAAGGTTAGACTTAGGTTATCTGTTCTCTGTTTCTGTTTTATTTAGGAAATTTGATCCCCTATGTGTTTCAAGTTTTTCCTGCCTTTGTGTGCTTCTCCACCAGATTGTTTCACCTGTTTGTGCCAATTATCTCAGTTTGTCATCAGTTCAGATGTACTTGTCAAGTCCATTGTCTTTATGTCCATGCCTGTTTAGTCACAGCTCAACACCTGCCTAATCTTGGCCTCATCCTGCCTGGTTTCTCCTATTAGGCCTTGATTTTGCCTGTTTCTTGTTTAACTGTTTTAAAATTCTATATTCTTTTCTTGTTGGACCCTGCCTCCCATGATCCCCTTTGGTGAATGGTCCATTCCACACAATTTACTTACTTCGAACACATGAGCATTAATTGCATAGTTTGCCTTAAGGTAATTTGATTTGTAAAAAGATATAAAACAAAAAGGAAATTGCAAAAGTTTTGAACTGGCTTAGAAAACTGCTTTCAGCGTAAAGCTATTATTTAAAAATTGACTGTCTCTTATCTTTGATAATCTGAGAATAATTCATACGCTACACCTCTGATATGATACGGTGATTCACATCTGTAATGTTATTTGACTTATTTATAATAAGTGAACACCACGATTGAAAAGTTTCTTGATAGATTGTCCGATAGAAAACCATAAAATCTAATCACTAATTATATCTTGATGCATTATTAACACCTGACGAAACATGTACGAAATTTAATTTATTATTTTCACCATTAAATCATTCAACCCCAAAATTATTTAATTTGCTGTTTATTTAATGTATTAATAAGGGTGACAAAGTTTAACATTTAGTGTCTTCAAATGGGCACTGGAGTCCTCCTGATTTTTACATCACTTCCTACAATATAGTGTCAGCAAGACTAATGATGATGATTACATGTTTATGGGTTAATCCGTGGAGCATGAAACAAGATCAAACGATTGTTAGAGGAGCAGTTAGGTGACTCTGACTCTGTCAGATAATGGTCGGTTTTTCCATTGTTAAAATGTTCGGGCAAATATTCGCACCCGCCCGTCCTCTCACAACCAGTAAACAAGAACATTATATAGTGCCTGGCACGGAAAACGTGTAGTTTCTGTTCACTTTCTCTGCCGTTTGTTGATGAGGGACAATCTATCAATGCTTTCTGCAGTTGTCCAACAGAGGAACTTTTGCTCTGGGGTGAAACCCAGCTGAGCTTAAGGAGACTAGAATGATTTAGGAAACGACAGCTTGGTGTCAGTCAGTTTGGAGTTTCCACATGAGTAACCTCATGAGGCGGTTTTGGGCTGGTGTAATACTACAGATTGAAAATTCTGTATTTTATTTGTCACAACAGAATTGTTTGTTTGGATTGAGCAAAAAAGACTGAAAACAAACCCTTAATCACTCTCTGAGATCTGAACGATGCACAATGCATGAATTATTGATATTTATTTTCCTCCACCCATGGTTTCCACTAAGACTCCTATGAGCGATTGCTGACTGTCATCTAGTAATGATATCTCAGCTGGTGTAGGATTTCGTTGACGGTTTATCAGAATTATGAATATAAACAACTACTCTTTTCTCATAGAATTTACCTTCTAAGATGATGCAGAAATGGCTTTTTTTTTCAAATAAACCAGATGATGTTTGGCGGCAATGATATTGCACTTTAAAACCGAAAACATCAACCTTTTCCATTCATGTGGACTGAAATCATCCAATTGATGTACTGCTTACCAGAATGATCCCATTAGTCCATAATTAACATGATGGGTGCTACACCTACTGGCAAACAGGAAGCAAGCTTTGTTTTAATAACCATCATTCCCGATTAGTAATTATCAGGATCTGCACCGATACGTTAGAATAAGAAATGCCAACAGAGTAATGATCGATTGCCTCATGACGGATTTTGAGAAGTTTTTTGCCGTTTATCCTTCTGAGCAAAAACATGATGCACGCGGAGTCAGGAAGCCATCGATTTCCGCTTCTCCACCAACAGCAGAACTGCTATGTGCTTGTACCAGCTCAGTGCCAGCAACGAGGTTCCTAGCGTTATTATTATTGTTATCACGATACTATATGTTTTTATTACCTTTATATAAGCTTTAGAGATCCAATTAATGGCAAAGACCGTAATTGACTGCAATGCATGGAAATAGACGACATGAACTAAACAACTTCTCTCCTGCTAATTGTATTTATTATTTTTCAACCCGTATCCTCAGAGAAATGCGGCACCAGTTCTATCTCCTGGCACCATCATTGGCTGGGTTTTTATAAGTAATGCTATGATGAATAATCTCTCATGGGAATTAAGTATGCTTGTCATTTACATTGGCCAAGATTCTTCTATGGCAGCCAGTAAACACCACAGTCTACTCCTATCAGATTGCTTTCGTGGGTAATAATAGGGAGACCTCAGATATTGGACTACCTATCCTTCACTCTGCTGGCAGGGACAGTCAGAAAACAACATGCAAATGATCGCAAACAGGGCGGTCACGAGCTTAAAGACGGCAGATCCTATTATCGGAGGAGTTTGTCTACTACACGAAATTGATTGACAATGGATACCACGCATTATTGCATACATACCGGCAGCAACATAAGATAACGTGCGTAAACGCATATGTTTATGGGAAAGTGGATCAGTCATCACCGTGTCGACGTGAGATTAATAATGGTTAACACTGTGCAGGCAGCTGTTCAGACAGGAACTAGTTTGCCAGATAGTGGAGGTATGGCAGGAGGATATCAACAGAGCACAGTTCTTTCCTGGATTGGAGTCTGGGCTACAGGCTGTATAGAATGTTGTAGATGAGAACCTGATTCGTTATGCCACACGGCTTCTATGAAACTAATAGACCCAAATGGGAGCTACTGACGGGGGATAGGCTCTCCTTGGCCCTACTTCCCAGAGGAGTAAAGACATGTAAAACATCATTACTTCAGCCTCGGCGGCATTCATCTCACAGGTGAGGAGACGCACACTGGGAAATAACTGGGACGTATTCCAAGTCTGACCTTTTGGAAGAACGTTTATTCGCCTGGTCATAATACGTTTTTCTTTCTTGAAGTGAGCCATCTCTCCACCAGGCCGTACGATAGACGTGCCGGCAAAGTTCCCTCTAAGATTCTTCTGAATCCGAGCCATGACCGCTTCCCGTCGACGGGTTCGGCGTGGAACATGAACACTTTTGACTGGCTGCGCTTTTGTGGATCAATGACATTTCAGGGCTCATACTCAAAAGAATAAAAAATTAGCTGGGTAAGTATTAAATGGAAAGAGGTAGTATACAGCACCGTTACCTCACCCAAAAAGACAAATTGTAAATTCTGCTATTGTGGAGGTCGGAGGAAATCCTCGTCCAAGGCATCCCTATTTCTTTGCCCTTACTTCCCTTCACCTAAATCGGTTCTCTGTTCAGAGGCTGAGGCACACAACATCACTGAAATAATGGGTTACAGTGATGATTGACTATCTTAAACAGATCTGCCTGATGGGATAGAAAGACATTTGCAGCACACAGTCACCTCCTGGTGGCCTCCATCCTGGAGGTCTGCACTTACTCAGCCAGAAACCTTTCGACTGAACCCACAGAGGTGCCAGGGTTAAAAGATTTGGGACGTTTGACTGCAGCTTCTTCCGTCAAATACTTCTGCTACGTGTACTGGGCACAGAAGATCTCAGCACAGTCTCCAGTGACTACACAGACGAAACATTTTAGGCCAGAGAATAAATTGTACAAGCTGTGTACTTTGGGGCTATAAGATTCACTCACACTGGTAATGTCATAATACTAACCACCACTGAAAGTCTCAAGGTGTGGATCGTGCAGACCGTTCGCCAACTAGTAGGCGTTCGGTGATGGATGATTTGAGGCGATAAGATACTTTGGTTTATTAATGTTTTACTGATGCGATAAAGAAAACTTTACTGATTTTGAATATTAGCTACAAATCTTATTGGTTTTCGCAAATATGCTGAAATGTCCTGATTAACTCTTACAGTTATTTACATTGCTGCATGAACTTCACAAAATCACGAGAGGGGGCCAAGGTTTTCTTTCTTGCATATAACCAGACCCAGTTGTTCAGTAAAACACTTAGCTGGAATTTGGCAAAATAAAAATATCACGCCCAGTTTGAGACTGAACATCGGTCAATTTGACACGCCCTGCCAGAGGGCAAAATTCAAACTAAAAGACAACAATTAGGATAGTTTCTGGGGAGTGGAAACATATTTGAAAGAAATGACCATCTGTCTAATTAATTTCCTAGTTGAATTACATTGTTTTCTCTGCAGTGCATTAGTACTTATAATTTTTCATGTTATATTTTTCTTAATTTGGTGGTGCTTCGGTGTCTGTTTGTAGAGAGCTGTCCCCAGGACCTGGGGCTGAGATGCAATACATAAACCTGTGTGCTGCTTCACTGTTAGATGCCTGATGGTAACAACTGTAACACACAAGTGAGACAGAGCAATTCAATCTGCCTGTGTAACAAAAAAGGGAAGGAAATGCATGATTTTGCAAATCTCTCTCTATCTCCACTGTTAGATTCTCCACTGTTTGATCTGTCCACCTGACACTCCTGGGCTTTGAATTTCAAGAAAGACCAGGTCTCCTGAGCCGACTGAGCAATTCTCCACAAATGAGAGATCATGGGGCGCACTTTTAACTGATTTGGTTGTGTGGGCATGGCCCTACTGCACCAACATTCATGACCATAAAGAGACCCATTGTTGAAGCAATAACTTCTGAGCGCCGAGCTCGCCGCTTTCCTGACGGGTTGTGGTTTCCCAGCTCCTCGCCTTCATCGGTCAGTCTCTCTGATTGGTCCGGTATACGGTGGGCACACCATGGCGCCCGGCATCGCCTCGTCCTGACTTGTGTCCTAGAAAACCAGAGTGGTGGTTATACTACATGACACTTATATAAGAAATATGACTGAATGGTTCGGTCCTTGGATGAGCAGAGGCTCAGCACTGAGTTTCCAACCTGGTTCATGAGACTTAGGCATTTGGTCACAACCAACCCCTCTCCATTCCCCAAGGATGAACATGAGATATACGAAGGTGAAAGACCATCTTAGAGCAAGGTCAGGTCAGTTTACCGGTTCTTTGCATAGCGGTTAAGATCGGACTTTGTTTCGTGTTTTATTCGCCTTTTTTACGTAGCTGCCAGACAGCTTTATTGATGGCCAAACTGATCACCTTCGTTATGCGATATTCGGGTGTGGTGGTCTGATCACATTCACCCGGCATATGTCAGCTCTCCTGGGAAGTTCACTGTGGCTGTGGGAGGATTATTATCTGCCTCCCAGCTTTGCTTGCTGGACATGAGAATGTTTCCAAAATGCCTACCATATTCAGGCCAGAACAAACTCAAAGAGATGATTGATGGAAAAATACTCACATGACACTGCTGGAGCTGTAGTTTGAAAGGTGTCAGTTAACTAAAATAAACTATAGTTTACAGCTCACAAGATATTAGTAGTAAATTATAAAGCAAGAGGTTAACCTAACTGGGTCTTCTCATTTTTATTCATCAACTCCACTGAGGTAAGTAGTGTTCTTTGAGATTTATTAGGATTGGCTTGAAAGGTAGAATTTAAACACATTCAACAGAAATGTTATTTCATAGTTCATATTCAATTTATTGCATATGGAACAGACAATAAAAGTGGAAACAAGAACAGGCTCACTATGGGAGTTAACAACTGATAACTGAAAATTGTAGATACCTCCTCCATGTCTGGAAGCAGTCAAAGGTAACACTCTCGCATAAATAGTAGTCCTTGTACTTTTGTTGATTTTATTAAGATCAATTAATTACTTTGAAAATCAATTTAAATGCTGAAAGATGCTCTGTCTCTAGCAAATTCATAAAGAAAGTGAAAGAGAATCTTGATCCTTCTCACAGATCCGATCTGTACTAAAATGTATTGGGTTCTTCCTCTAACAAGTTTTATAGCAACAAAAAATAACAGAGAATTACAAACTCAATACCGTTTCTGTATATATGTGATTATTGCCACAGAAGCACTTTGATTATACCAGACTCAGTTAAGACATAAAAATCTTCAGAATTTGAGGTACTGCGCGGAATCCAGAGAGTTACACCGGCAGATTTTTTAAGCATAATACTGTTGATGTTTATAAAACCACATGTATCAGTTGAGCCACAGCATAAACACTAAAACTTATTTTATCAGATATTCTTATGAGCAATGGTGTTTTTATATATGTAAATGAAAATCATATTTAAAGTATTTATAGCAGTGTAAAAAGCAAAACTAGATTGCAACCAATTCAATCCATAACTGCATCTCATCATGAGAGAGATGACAACCCTTTCATAGCTTGCAAAGAGAACCAGACCAGTTTTATCCAGTAATTTTTGTAAGTGGTTGAAGCTGCAACAAACATAAGCAAGCAAACTGATCATAATAATCACATATTTTGTATTTTTTGTCTGTAGGTTATTATTGCAGACCGCGAAGAACGCATCTGTTTCTGAATTTCCTTCCACAAAACTGTCAGAAATTCGCACAAAATGATGAAAACAGCACCTTCTGGCAGCACTTAATGCGTCCTTAACCTTCTAGACACCATTATAAATATTAGTCTTGATTTGTGATTTAACTGAGGTGTTCACAACCAAAGAAACCTCTGTTTGCTTTGACATCCTACGCTGATGGGAACCATAGCCAACTCACAATGACAAGAGAGATTCAACAAACACCATCCAGTTATAGAATTTGTTAAAATATAAATGTTTAATGTAATTAAGCATCATGACATTCTTACAAACATTGTAATCCAGATGCATGACTCTCTCCTGAATTTTTCTTTCTCTAACAGGTGGTGAAAGTAGATTGCACATAGTGTCCAATAATTGGTCATCCAGCGAGGAAGTTAATGGAGAATACTCCCAGAACGGGCACGAATTCTGACACATCAATGAGTCGCTGAGAATATACCACTACAGTCAGACGCTATCGGGAGCCTCTGTTCCTGGCCACCATGGTATTTTCAACCACTGTTGAGAAACCCTCGTGGTAAGGCCAACGAGAGCTGAGCTGTTTCTCCTTGCTTGTCTCTCTTTTAGGTGTTTCTCCAACCCACTTCATCACCATTGGCTCTATGTGGTCTGACACAGCACATGGGTTCACACACAGGTTTTTCTCAAAGATGCTTCACAGGCTTCCTACATTTCCCTGCACCAAAGCTTAAGTTTCTGGCACAAAGTAGCGCGGAAAGTTTGGTCCTGCACAGTGAATAATCCACAGTTTGTCTCTGCACCTGACCAGATTTGATTATAGATATCAGGCTTGAGTTGAATCCTTTCCAAGGACATGGTTTGAGATACAGCAATAAGAAGATAGTTTGAGTATAAATACTATGGCTCTTAGGCTGTTTTTCACCAGTGCTGATGATATCGGGGTCTTAGATTAATTTGTCTGTCCTGGGTAATTTGTTTGAGTTATTCACAACTCAATGAAGTCAACCACCACCTTTCAGACATGTTCGATATTCTGTGCGGTTCGATCACTCTTCATCCCAGCATACGCCGCGCCCTCTGGGAATTGTTGTTGGGAAACTTTGCAATTTTGCTTCATTTGGTTTATTGACTTGTATCTTGCAGACCACGCACATAATAGACCAACCAGAGAAACACACCAAGAAACATGCGTCATTGCGCGCAATAATTCATGAATAAGACATGATATATAGAATATATGTTGTTGCCTCAATCTCTATATAATATATTAAGAAATTAAACACGTGGTTAATTATTTACCTGAATTAAGACTAAAATAAATGTCTGCTCATAATATGACATTGTGAAATAGCACACAACAGTGTGTAAGTTATGTTTATAGGTGGGAACCACTGATGGGAATTGTTTATTATCTTAATCAATTGTTATAGAATTATTGTTTCACTTCAGACTGAACTGATTAACACTATATAATTATTATTGAATCATTGTGACTTGAGCTGTTGTTTATTATTTATTATTTATTATTTGAGATGAGCAGGTTAAATAATATACACATAATAGAATTTGTAAATCAATAGCCAATAATATAGAAAATGTTTGCAGATGTCAAGCTTCATAAGAATACTTATTGATAGGCAGCCATCTTGGACACACTTGTAAAATGAAATGATATATTTGTTAACAGAACATTGATACTGATTTTGACCACCATCATTTACGATATGTTAAAAAGATATTTAATATCACGCTAAAGGTTATTTGCAGATGATGACTATTGAAAACTTCACCGAATTGACTACTTCACCATACATTTTCATAATCAACTAAAAATATTTTGCACGCGATTATTTAGGTTAAACAAAAATAAAAACCAAAATGGAGCAAGGAAAACAAGTCTATATTTATTTAAATAGAAAGAGTAAGAATAAAGCCAAGAACTTTTTTGGGGTCCTAAACAGCTTCTGATGATGTGACATCTTTAAAGCTCAACCTTCCTTTTCACCTCCTGTATACGAAAGTGTCCAGTGATGCAATCAATTCCACTTATTTTACAGCTTGCAAATCATATAGATATTAATATCTCAAGGCACTTTGCATAGAAGGCAATATGAAATGATAGGAGAAACCCAACAGTTCTCAAGCACAGGAAACAACCAGCCAGCAGTGAGGCTCTATGGATGTCTGGGTTTGTCTTTCTTTTCTAACACAGCAGGGTGTAGCACGAGCTGCACAGAGACAATAGGCGGCCCTGCACAGACACCAGAACTTTAGAAATTTCAAGATTTAATCTAAACACAGACATGACCTTGTATCCGCACAGAAATCAAACAATTAGGAGATATACACATAGAAAGCAAACTTTAACAGGTTAACAAACAACACAAAAAAAAAAGCCTTTTAATTCAGGATCACATGAATATATTTAGGATTTTTGTTGACACTTTGATTATGCACTTTTGGTTATTTGGACTATTACCTGTGCTTCATGTTTAGATTTAGGTTTTATTTTATTCTGTGTTTATTTATTGAGAAATTTGATCCCCTGCAGAAGCTTTGTTGCCCGCCCACAGGTTTCCAGCGATTGTTTTGACCCGTTTGTTAATTTGTTCTGAAGCCGAATCAGTCTGGATTGCGCTTGTCAAGTCCTCACTAGCCTTGTCCAGTCGTCATTTTGGGTCAGCGGTTTGTTTTGTCGCCTTAACTTCGTCTTATCCTAGCTTGTCTGTTAGTTTTATTTGTCATTGTTTAATTTGTGGTTTCAACTACATTTCTTCTTTATTAACTGCTTCCTGCCCAACTCCAGACAATCCACTCTAAACCATTTGAAACATGATGAGTATTGACTTATGTTGTTTCGGAGGAACTGATTATAAAGAGAGGTGAAATGCGTGCACGGAAATGGTAAAAGTTTTGAAACTATTGAAAGCACATTAAAACTACATGAAAATGATTGCCCCTCATCTGAGAATCTGAGAATAATTTCTGTATATTGTCACACTTCTATAGTGGACATAGCAGATTCGATCTATAATGTTGATATTTGACTTGTCAGGCTGTCTTTGAACACGCATAAGTTTGATGATTGTCCATAAAAAAGAAACCATAAAATTCAATCACTAACAGGATTCTATGGTCATTTAACACCTGGACGAAAACATGTACGAAATTGAATTTTACTATTTTCACTGCATTAAATCATTCAACCCCAAAATTATTTAATTTGTTGTTGATACATTTCAATACAATAAGGTATTAAAGCTATAACATTTAATGGTCAATGGGTGATCCAGCCCTCCCGACTTTACATCACTTCAATAGTGTCAAGACTAATGATGATCGCTAAAGGCTGGAGGTATGTCCTGTGGTTATAAAATGACTGCAAAACGATTGGAAACAGAGTATATAAAGGCGGGGGACTCTAGACTTGTCAGATAATGGTTTTATTTTCCATTATTAAATGCTCAGCAAACGCCCACCTCGCTCGTCCTTCACAACCAGTAAACAAGAACATTATATAGCACTGCTACGGAAATGGGTTTCTGTTCACTTTCTCTGCTGCCGGGTTGATGAGTGAACAGCACTCACTTGTGAAAGGTCTCAACAGGAGAACTTGCCTGGGCAGAAACCTGAGCCTTGTTTAAGATAGATTTGATGCAGTGACTATAGCAACCACAACAGCCAGTTTGAGTTTCACATGAGTAACCTCACAGTGTTTGGGCTGGAAAATTATTGATTGAAAAAATTTGTGTTTTATTTGGCCGGGAAATGAAATTGTTTTGTTCACTAGAGACAAAACACTGAAAACAAAATCCAATCACTTCTGAGAACTAATAAGAGAGGAGAAACATGAAATTGGTGAAGGGAATTATTGATATTTATTTCCACTTGTTTCACGAACAGACCTGATGAAGGGGATTGGTTGACTGTCTGACTATGGCTTACATCCTCTCACAGGGCAATGCTGATGGCCACTAAATTTACAGAATATAGCCACTTTTCTTAATTGACTTCAGCATGTATAGGAAAGGCTTTCTGCATTAAACCGATTATTGTCACTATAAATGAGATTTGGCACTTTGAAACCTGAAGGAAACACCAACCTTTTCCTCTGTGATCTGGCTGTGAACTACATGGCTGGCTGGTCGAGGTCGAGAGATGCTTCTGATCTGCCTCCTCATTCCACACATGCTACGCGCCATTGGGGCAAGACGCTGAACCCAAAAGACAGCTGACGGCAGTGTATGAAGGATGTGTGATAGAGAAAGTGCTGCGGGCCCCGAGATGAACGGGTGAGTGCGATAGCAAACCGGCACAGGGAAGTTTTTGTGAGTGGTTAATAAGACAAGAAAAGTGATATGAATACAGACCATTACTAAACAGATCTATAAATATAATCTGACCACACGTTTTGCCCTCTCACCACCAAACATTTGAAGCAAAGATCAGTTCAAGCCTTTGACCAGGCTCCATGTGTCAACATTTTCCCCGAGCACATAGCGCCACCTACTGATTCGCCATGAAACAGGAAGTACTTTGTAAACCCACCTCCCAATATCCAATCACCTGTAATTCTGACTCCACATCACAAACTGACCTGAACAGCTCACATGACACAACACACCCGTGTGGTCATACAACCAACCATTGATTCAGTGTGTAGTGTACTGTTGTTGCACATTCAATTCGACACAAAATTGCTCACTACTACATCATATCCCATTTAAAGATCGTATTAGCCTGTGGTGTAATAATAGTGATGGCGCCACCTGTTTGCAACAGGAAGTGTGTTTTCTTGTTTTTGCTGTAACCATCATTCCATTTACATAACCACAGTGTGATCTGGCACTGATTGAACAATTTAATTAGCAGGCAGCAAAGAGATCACGTCTCATAGACTTGACGAGGAAGCAAGAAGTGTTTATCCTTTCCCCGCAGGCGCAGCACAGGTAACGCCAGAGCTGCGGTGCCAGGTCGCCGATCGCTCTCTCCACTAACAGCAACAGGTCCCAAGTTTATGGTGTTTCTTGGGTTTGTTCAGGCATAAATGAGTCTCAGCGAGCACATAGTTATTGTTATTGTTGTTATTGTTTTATTGTTATTGTTTTTATTACCTTTATATGTTTTTAGAGATCCACTACAGGCAAACATTCAACACTCAACGCTTAACAGATACAGCACAACGAAACAACTTCTTTTCCATAATGTACTATTATTTTACAACTTCTAGCAGATCTCAGTATAAACATGGGGTCCAGTTCTGTCTCCACACGCCATTGGACCGGGTTTTTAGAAGTGCAGTAATGGTAAGTATGAGAATAATCTTATAAACTATATAATGCCTACATTGGCTTATGCTTCTTCTCTCATGTACAACACTATAAAGGTCAGTTCCTTATGGTTTTCAGAGTTGTTTTCAGTGAAGAACAGGGAGATCGCTTTGATGGGTTGATCACTGTATCCTCTTTTTCTACTTAAGCGGCAGGATGTTGAAAACAAAACATAAAATGATCGCAAAATATAACACAAGGAGCTTTCTGAAGATGGAAGACCTTCTAGCACACGGAGGAGTTGTCTACTACACGAAACTGATTGACAATTAACACCACGCACGTCGATACATACCAAAGGTAAGGAATGCTAAACCGTGTATGTTTAGTGTGAATGTGATCAGGCTCTAATGTCATTTATTATAATAAGCAAACACTGTGTAAATGGATGAGAGGAACTGGGTGCTTATGTATAGTGATGTTATATGTGGAGGAGATCAACAGAGATACTAAGCCCTTCTGGATTGAGTTCCGGGCCACAGGCTACAATGGTTGTGGGAGTGATGAACCTGATTCGGAAACAGCAATGTAAATGCAAAACGAGATAGACTTGGTGGCTTGCATGGATCAGACAGCAGTTTCCTGGCCATTCCTCCTCCTGAGTGAGTAGAAAGACATAAAACACTGGCATTTCAGCCTCGCCATCCATTCCACAGCACACAGACGTGATTGGGAATAACCGGGATTATCTGTTTCCATCTCCGAACATTGATTCTGCCTGCTGTGTTAGAAGAGGCCTTTTTTCTTCTGTTGGGTGAGTTTCATCT
Source organism: Hippoglossus stenolepis (assembly GCF_022539355.2). Lineage (NCBI taxonomy): Eukaryota > Metazoa > Chordata > Actinopteri > Pleuronectiformes > Pleuronectidae > Hippoglossus > Hippoglossus stenolepis. The sequence continues at coordinate 9,451,685 of NC_061486.1, read as the reverse complement.
TCTCCTACTCAGAGAGTTGTTTGAGACAAAGGCAGCTGCCCCCACATTTCTTCAGAACTGTGTGCCCAGTGACCGTCCAATCATCATCTGGTGCAGCTCAGTGAGTAATTACTTTATCCGGCGCTGGGTGGGGATTATTTGGCCTCAGGCGCAATTACAAAGATGTAATAATGGAGTATTTTACAGGTTGTATTTAAAAAGAGGTATATGTTGAACACTGAAACACTACCTCTTAAAAGATGATGATGTGGAAATTTCCTGTTGTGTGGAGTCTGATGTCCTGGTCTCAAGGTGGTCCTCTCGAGCTTTTGCTCTTTCACCAAATCATATTCTTATCAGAAACAGAGAAGTGAGCAACATCACTGAGCACTGGGTTGGCAGTGAGGGCTGACTACCCAAGACGTGGTGGCTTCATAGATGGAGATGGTAAGAACATTCTAGATACATGGGGCTTTCTGCTCCTCCTCAGGCCTCCATCCCAGGTCTGGTGAATTCTACTCAGCTTAAACCCTCTGATTTCAATGAAAAAGAATGATTTCTTTGGAGCTGTTCGGACGCAGCTTTCCCACAACACTTAAGCAGATGGTACTGGCACAGAAGATCTGTTGTTATTCCAGTGATCAGACGAAACACCTTAGGCCAGAGAATTAACTTGCACAAAGCCAGAAAACAAAGGAGGTTAATCACGTGACTACTTAATGTCAAGTATAATGGTTTAACCAACCACTGGAAAGTCCCAGGTGATTAAAGACCAAGTTCGGCTCTGTACTCAGTGTGTCTATATATTTACTCAGGCACAAGAGTTATCAATATTAATGTTTTCTACCTGATGTTAATGCAAAAACTTTAACATTGAAAGATTAGCCAATAACTTACTATTTCAGAACATGCATGGAAGTCATATCCTGATTTATCTCTACTACAGGCAAGGCTGTATTATTACATATGAATCTCTAAGTAACACAGAGTGGGGGCCAAGGTTTTTTATGAAATGGAGACCATGCCTCAGTATGACAGCTTAACTGGCAAATAAAAGACGACGGCTTTCCTAATGATCAAACATCGGGTCAATTTGACATTTGTCTTGCCAGAGGCAGAAATTCAAACTGAAAGACACCAGATAGTTTGGGAGGAAACAGACGAGGGCAGAAGGACCATTCGCCCAATTAATTCTCCAGCTGAATTACAAGCTGTTTTTCCTACAGTGCATTTCTAGGTGCATTACACCCCTCATGCCAGTTTTCTAATCATAGGTAATGAGGTCTTCTGTTTGTAGAGAGCGTCCTCTGCACGAAAGGGACACAAGAAGCATAAACTTGTGCTAAGCTTGACTGCTTTTATGGCTCTGAGGATTACCCAGGTAATGAGACAAGCAGACAGAAATTAACTATTCATGTTCATATAAGAACAAAGAGAAAGAATGCAGCATGCTTTAAAATCTTCTTCTCTGTCCTTACTTGTTAGATTCTCCCGACTGTTTGATCTGTCCACCTGAATTTGGCCAATGAAAAGAAAGACCAGGTGCCTCCTGTCACTGAGTACTCTTCTCCCTAAATCTTGAGGATCATGTGGGGGTAATTTTAACTGATCATGCATATTTTTATCTTTACTGTTATTAATCATTTTGACCTCAAAGAGATCATGTATTGAAATAAACAATTGAACCTGAGCTGAGCTTTCCTGCTGCCTTTCCTGACCTCTGTGCTTCCTGTGCTCCTCACCTTCACCTGTCATCTTCCTATGGTCCCATGCTATGCACACTGCGTCAGCACGCTCGTCCTCTGCAGAGTAATCTCTTGTGTCCTCGGAAAACTAGGAGTGGCAGTGACGCATCTCAGGGCGACACTTCCGAGGGAGCAGAAACAGCATGAAATGGCCCAACCTTGGCTAAGGAGGCTCAGTGTTCTGAGTTTCACCTTGGTTCCAGGTTGTATCAGCACTCGGCTCACAACCAACCCTCCATTCTGGGCGATGAACAGGATGAGGTTTATAAAGATAAGATCATTCAGAGTGCTGGGGTCAGCTTGTTTGTACCTGGGCTGTGCCAACATCTGCCTTTGCTTTTGGTGCTATTCTGCCGCGTTGAAGGCGACGTTTAATGAGGCCAAACTGATCACTTCAGCATGTTGATATTCAGCAGCTCCGATCTATCCATCCAAGATATGTCGAAGCCTCTCCTGTGGGAAGTCTCCCACTGTGGCTGTGGACAGATATTTATTATTCTGCTTCCCAGCTTTTAATGTCGATATATTTTGTTCAAATGCCACATTATTCATGATTCAGGCTGAAACCGCAACCCTGGGGTAATAAGAGACATTTTGAGGGGGTGCAAGAATACGATTTTGTTTATAGTTTGAAAGGTGCTGAGTTAACTGCAAATAAACTAGCTCACAGCCCACAGATATTGTAGTGAATTATAAGTTGTGATGTGTTGAATAAAAAGTAAGGAAACCTAACTAAGTCTTCCTCCTTTTTATTCACTCAACTCCAATTGAGTGTGTAAGCAGTGTCTGAGATTTCACAGATTGGCTTGTGAGTCAGTAGAATTAAACACATTCAATGAAAATGTTTACGCCCTTAATAGTTCAGAATAACTTATTGTAGTGGAAAGTGGAATAGACAAATAAAAAGCAAAGTCGGTTGTTCAGGCTCCACTATAAGAACTACAACCGCACCTGAGAGAGCACATACCTCCTCCAAGGCCCGACAGTCAAAGGAACAATTTCATAAATGACTGTCCCTTAGACTTGCTTGATTTTTTCTTGATTAAGACTAATGATCTATTCTCTCTGACAAAATCAACGAAAATGTTAAAGATGCTCTGTCTCTTGGAACGATAAAGAAAGAAAGAAAATTCCTGATCCTACTGTCTTAGATTCCATTAAATGTATTGCCTTCAACACAGTTTTATAAAGTGAACAAAAAATAACAGGAGATCACAAAACTCAATACTGCTTTCTTTGTGGCGATATGTGATTATCGTTATAGCCACTCTTTGATTATACCATGGATCACACTATTAACATTGTTAAAAATCTTCTAACTTGAGGTGATTGATAAGTGGAATCACAGAGTTAAGTGGGTCATTTATGAAAGGGTTTTATTAATTAACACACTTATTGATGCTATAAAATCATGGTCACAACAGAAGGAAACACCGCTAAAATATTTTTGTATCGATACTTCAGTATACAAAAAAATGTTTTATGTTACAAACGAAAGTTGTATTTTTGTAAAAGTACATATTTTTCAATATGATTGAACCTAATTCAACCATAACCTCCCACGATCCTCATCACAGACGATAACCAGTTTTGTGCAGTCTTCTACTGCAGCAAACCAGTAAATTTATCTTGCAGCTAAAATGAAAACAGCACCATACGATTAACATGTCTTTAACTTATGGGGATACACCGCACATATTACCTGATTTTTGACTTGAACGAGGAAAGCTCAAATTAAAGTGAAAACCTCCTGCTGCTTCGGATTGTATCCTGTGCTGATGGAACTATAGCCAACTCAACAGGCACACAAGCAGACTAACACCATCCAGTTATAGTAATCATTTTAAATGTAATGCTGTTAATAATTAGCTACCACATATCTCTATAAACATTAAATCAGATGGGACGACTTTCACTTCTTTCCTCCCCACCATATATGACTTCACTGACGTTAGGTCCACACACTGTCCAGCCAGGAAAGACATGCATTCCCAAACAGTTGACACCTGACACACAACAGCTGCTGGGAAGAAATGCAGGTCACAGCGATTATGCATTGTGGGGAGCCTCTATTCCCCAGTCACCATGGTGGTTTCTTCTATCCAGTACAGAGAAACTGTGGTAAGGCAGCAATCATTGAGAGCTGAGCTGCTTCCTGCCGTTCTCTCTTTTTCTTGTGTTTCCTCTGTCTCACTTTCATCGGTTATTCATGTCTGGGAGCATGCGATGTTCCGCCTAGCAACAGCCTTTCGGCGTGACGTTCGCGCCTGCATTTCCCATACCAGGGAAAAATAATTGTCGCGACATTGGGTTTGCGCCACGCCTTCCGTGGCAACATTATAGTGGAAAGTTTGGTCCGGCGTTAGCGGTGCAAGAATCACAGGCCTGTTCTGTAATTTTTAATTCAGATTTGATTGTATACCGCTTGCTTGAACTCTCTTTTCAGATATTGGCGAAGCCAGATACACAAGAAGATTGTTTTGGACATGTAACATTATGTTCAGGGTTGCTTACGCAGAGCAATGTTGATACATCGGTTCCTCATGATAGACTTGGTTCTGGTCCTGCATTGAACAGAAAGTTACCCGACAACTTCAATGAAGCCAAATTCATCACCTCAGTATATTGATTATTCTCGGTGCGGTCTTGGATCATCTTCATCCCAGCATACGCTGCCTCCTGAAGTTCACATCGCAGCTGTGAAACTTTTGCAATTTTGTTTAGCATTTAATGACACTTTATCTTTAATCAAATGTTATGACATCATTGATCAAACCAGAGAACATTTCAAGAAACATGTCATGGCAAAACTGAACAAGAATATACAGATATATAGAATATATGTTGCTATCTAACTCTAGTATATACTGAAGAATTAAACAGTGGCTTTTCACTTGCTTCCTGCCTGAATTTACATCTATGTTAATAATGTTCCATCTATAATATGACATTGCAGTCACACAATACATGTGGAGCAGGCCAAGGCAAACCACTTTAGATGGAAACGTTTACTGATCTTAACTAATTATTACAGAATTTATCATTTATTGTGATTTTGAACTGATTAATTACTATATAATTATTATTGAATCACAACTTGAGCTTGAAGCTTATGTTATGATTAAGATTTGGGTTATTATATTTATTATCATAACATTAATAGTATACATTACAAGAGCACTTTGTAAATCAAATGTTTAACAGGTAAGTGAAAGCATGTCTATCAAACAACCTCGCAAGAATATTAGGCCACAATATCTTTGACATACCTGCAAGGCTGTATTTTGAATATCAATTCTTATAGATATGATTATATCAATAATTCACCAATGATTATTGAATATATTATGCAGCAGACAGTAATTGTCATGTTTAAAGTACATTTAAAGATGATTGTTTGTTCACCAATTGACTTATTTCACCTACAGCATTTTCACCAACCAAACATATTTATGGCTCACCATAATTTTAGGCGCTAAATAGTAATTAAAAACTTTAAAAATAAAGTGTATAAACAAGTCTATAGAGTATTTTTTTTAACCCTCCCAAATGAAATACACAAAGCACAACTTTAACCAAAGTCTAAATGATGATGTGACACTAAAGCTCATCTTCCTTCACCTCCTGCATGGTAAGGTCCAGATGCACCACTCCCACTTTAGTTTGTATAGGCCAACCATGACACACATCTTGTTACACTCCTTATACATATAAAGCTTTGCAGAACATAGAGAAACCTAATAGGTCTCACACAGGGCAAAATTAATCAAAGAGCAGAGGTCTGCTGACGCCCACTGAGCTTCACCACAGGGAATGAGCACACACAGATTGAGGCCTGCACAAGATGAAATTCAGAACTAAATTTGAAGATTAATTTTGCAATGATGAGATTACCTGCAATCCTGTGAAGAAATCAAATTGACTTTTAGAGAGAATATATATGGACAGGAGTACGGCTTGGGAAACTTGATGTTATTAATTTAAACATATAATACAGCTTAATCACACTTTCACATTAACAGAAACAAAGATTTCTTTTGTTGGACACCCTCTTTTGATTATGCACTTTTTTGGTTGTCAGATCATTACCTATGCTTTCGCATGTTTTCAGATTGTGTCTGCATCTGAGCCTTGTTTCCTTGTTTTTATTTGAGGGTAAATTCTCTTGATCCTCATGTGCTTGCCTTTGCCTTTGTGAAGCTCTCCAGTTTGTGACTGAGCTGCACCTGTTTGAGTTACCTGTCTCTAGTCTGTCATCATTCAGATTGCATTAAGTCAAGTCCTCACTGTCTTTGATCCAGCTGCCTGTTTATCGCTGGCCTGCCTCATTTCAGAATTTAAGTCTTTATCCTGCCTTGTTTCTCCCTGGGACAGTTTACTTCTTGCCTGTTTGCTTTAATTTTGTGTTTTCACAAATTGTATTTTTTATTTGGACCGTTTCCTGCCCAAACTCCTGCATTTGGGTCCACCTGCACATTCATTATTTGAAACGAATGAGCCGACTTATGTTACTCATGATAACGATCAGTGAAGAGAGGAAATGAAAAAAGGAAATGGTAAAAGTTTTGAAACTGGTTGAAAAACTATGCTTTTCCAGCAATCACGACAAAATGATTGCCTCATCTGAGAATCTGAGAATTAGCACGCTATTAACTTCTAGTGGACATGGCAGATTCACATCTATGTAATGTTATTTGACTTGGTTTGTAATGTTTTTTTTGAACAATCATAATAAAAGTCACGATTGTCCATAAAAAGAAAACCATAAAATTCAACTCGAATATGATTCTATGGTCATTTAACACCTGACGAAAAACATGCAATGAATCATCTTCGTGACATTTTTCTGCATTAAACTGTTCAACTCAAAATTATTTTTTTGTAGAGAATTTGTTGATACTCAATACAACAAGGTTACAAACTTTAACATTTCTTAATGTGGCTTTAAATGGTATTCTGTTCAGACTTTACATCACTTCCGCTGAATAGGTGCCTAAAGACTAATGATGACGTTTACATGGCTGAGCAAGGTCCTGTGTATTATAAAATGTGACTGCAAAACGATTGGAAACAGGAGGAGAGCAGTTATGGGGACTCTGACTGCTGAAGAGAACGGTTTATTTTCATTACAAACAAAACTAAAGCAACGTTCACCGCTTTCTGTCCTCTTCTTCTAACCAGTGAAACAAGAACATTATATAGTACCGCGAAAATGTAGCCTTCTGTTCACTTTCTGCTGTCGGTTGATGAGTGACAACGACGCTGCAGTTATTCACACTTGGGTTCTGGGGCGGAAACCCAATAGAGTTTACGATATGATTTGAATGTGACTATGGAAAATCCACAGCTTGTAGCCTGCTTAAGCCTCACATGAGCAACTTTCACATGAAAGTGCTTGGGCTGGAAAAGACTGAAAATTTGTTTATTTGTCAAACAGACTGAAATGGTCTCACTGAGCAAAACCCTGAAAACAAACTAACTCACTCTGAGATCCAACGAAGAGAGGGAAACAGTGAAATTGGTGAAGGGAATTATTTGATATTTATTTCTCCCTAATCGCCATTTCACATGAATGAACTGAGAAAGGTGATTGGTTGACTACTCCATCTAGTGGTCATATCCACATTTGTGTTATTGTTGATGGCTTACTAAATTTACAGAATATAAGCCACCTTTCTCATGTGCAGAATTTACTCCTTCTCATATATGGAGTGGCTTTTTTTTCCCCAAATAAAACCAGACGACAGTCTCATGTGTAAATTACATTGGCACTGAAACCCGAAGGAAAACATCAACCTTTTCCCTTCAATAGAACTGGGACAATGGCTGTGCCTTGTAGAGGCCGAGATGGGTTTGATTCTCGTCTCTCATCTACGACATGCCAAGCAACATTGGGCAAGACACTGAGCCCAAAGTGACAGGCTGACTGCGGCGGCATGGAAGGATGTGACAGAGAGGCATGGCGGAAGCCTTTGTGGTGAATGTGTAAGATGTGGGTGATGATAAAACCATAACAGCAGTTTCGAGGGTTGGGTTATAATTAAAGGCCACATGAATACAGACCATTTACCAAATACAGACCATAACATGTAATCACGTGCTTTTGGTCTCTCAACCTACCAAACATTCGTCTCATGATCAGAGTCCGGGTCTCAATCAGCTCCATGTAAACACGTTTCGCGTCACAGCGCCACCTACTGATTTGCGCCGCAACAGAAAAACAGCATTTGTAAATCCACTCTGCACATTCAATCGGCCTAAATTTTTAAACCTATGATCGATAAACCTGACCTGAACAGCTCATATATTAATGAGCATCTAGGGTTTATGGCCCACCTACCGATCAGTGAAATGGTTGATATAGTAAACACGTCCTAATGGGAACCAAAATTGCTCACGCTACATCAGAGCCCTGATTTGAACAGACCTTATTAGTCAGGTAATAGTGATGGCACC